>NC_034594.1:42323495-42335144 GCF_900095145.1 Mus pahari
TGTGTCTGTGTCTGTGTCTGTGTCTGTGTCTTGTGTGTCTGTCTGTGTCTGTGTCTGTCTGTGTCTGTGTCTGTGTCTGTGTCTGTGTCTGTGTCTGTCTGTGTCTGTCTGTGTCTGTGTCTGTATCTGTGTCTGTGGCTGTGGCTGTGGCTGTGTCTGTGTCTGTGGCTGTGTCTGTGTCTGTGTCTGTGTCTGTATCTGTATCTGTATATCCTGGAGAGAAAGAGGGGAGAGGTCTTGACAAAAGGAAGCATGAGTTAGCTTTGCAAAAGGAAACTTTATGCCCTGTGTTTAGGGAGAGAATGGAGAATTCTTTTCACGTTTGCTCTTTCTTAACTATCATAAACTAAAAAACAAACAAACAACAAAAACAAAAACAAAAAGTAGCACTTGTTTTCCCCTGACTGGTATATTCTATTTTTTAAAAATATTTATTTATTTTATGTATGTGAGTACACTGTAGCTGTCTTCAGACACCCCAGAATAGGGCATCAGATCTCATTATGGATGGTTGTGAGCCACCATGTGGTTGCTGGGATTTGAATGCAGGACCTCTGGAAGAGCAGTCAGTGCTCTCAATTGCTGAGCCATCTCTCCAGCTCATGACTGGTATATTCTAATACCCTTTGTGATCACACACGCACACGCACACGCACACAATGTTGGGGAGGAGGGCCGGGAATCTGTATGAATGGTAGAATACTTCCCTGGAACAAATGAGAATCTAGGTTTGATCCTCACACTGCAAAGAGACACTCCAGACATCGTGCTAAACAATCAAAATAACTCCAAACTCTCCACCCCCACATCCCTTTTGTTTGTTTGTTTGTTTTGTTTCGGTTGTTGTGGGTTCATAGCTCAGGCTAACCTGGAACTTACTGTGCATCTGGGCTCAAGGTACCTCCAGCTTCAGCCTCCCAAGTGCTGGGACTATAGTGCGAGCCTTCATGCCTGCTGTCCTTAAGCATTTTAAAGTGTATCATTTGGTAGTTCGGTGGTCACATTGTTGGGAACTGTTTTACCCTGCAGACCTGAAACTCTAGTAAGATCAGCTTTCCAAGCTGGGCGTGGTGGCGCACGCCTTTAATCCCAGCACTCGGGAGGCAGAGGCAGGCGGATTTCTGAGTTCGAGGCCAGCCTGGTCTACAAAGTGAGTTCCAGGACAGCCAGAGCTACACAGAGAATCCCTGCCAGGAAGAAAGAAAAAAGAAAGGAAGGAAGGAAGGAAGGAAGGAAGGAAGGAAGGAAGGAAGGAAGGAAGGAAGGAAGGAAGGAAGGAAGGAAGGAAGGAAGGAAGGAAAGAAAAAGAGAGAGTGCATGAGCTAGGCCAATTCAGCTATGTAACACAGGCAATTCGATGAGTTGCCTAAAGCAAGAACTCCTATACTGTGCTGGTGGAGGCACATGCCCTTAGTCCCAGCACTTGATGCCTTTATCTAAGCACGCAGGAGGCAGAGGCAGGAAAATATCTGTGCATTTGAGGCCAGCCTGGTCTACAGAGGGAGTTCCAGGATAGCCAGGGCTGATGCCCAGAGGGAAAAAGAAAAGGAGGGGGAGGAGGAGGAAGAGAAGGAAGAAGAAAGAAAAAACAGCTGAAGAGATAGTTCAGTGGGTAAGAGAGCGTGCTATGTAAATATGAGAGGACTTGAGTTCAGATCCAAGTCCCATGTAAAAAACCTAGCACAGCCAGCCTTGCGCACCTGCATCTCCAGCTCTGAGGCACAGTCAAGGGCACCCATGGAGTTTACTGGCTACCAGTCCAGCTCCAGCTTCAATGAGAGACCTTGACTCATGGGAATAGGTAGCAAATGAGAGGTGTCTGAAAGTGCGCACACAGGAGTACATACCTGTGTATACAACACAGACCCATGAAAACACGCACACGCGCGCACGCACACACACACACACACACATGAAAGAAGAAAGAAAAGAGAAAGGATGAAATGAAAAGTTATTTATTACTTTTGGCTGGCCAGCACTCACTGTATAATGAACTCAGGCAGTCATCTTACCTCAGCCTCCCAGGTACTGGGGTTGTGAGTTAGAGCTACTGTGTTTGGGGGTCTTTCTGGTGGCCTCTCAACGTTAGCACTTTCCTGCCCAAGCCTCCGGACTCCAATGTCAAAGTTGTGTGCTGAGGTGGAGAGAGAGCATCGTAGTGAGGAGTATGTGCTGCTTCTGTAGGCCCATGTCCAGTTCCCAGCACCAACCACAGTAAGGAGTTGCAGGGGGACCTGATACCCGACCGCCACCGCCGTGGGCACCTGTACTCTTGTCTTTGTAGGCTCACACAGACATGTGCGTAAATAAAAATAAAAGTACATCTACAATTGTTTTTCATGCTCATCATAGAATACTTAGAAGATTGAAAAAAATAAAATAAAATGAAGATTCAAATCATCGTTACTCCTAACTCTACTATTTAAGAGAACCCCATCTTGACCTTCTCATATATTGCTATATTTTTTAAATATCTGTGTGAGATTAATGTGACCATGGAGTACAGCTACTCATTGCACTGACACCATGAACATTTTTCAGTTTCATTCCATATTATTCAAAAATATGCTTTTTGATGAGAGTTGTGCTTTAGTGGAAAAAAAAAAGGCTTTTTAATGACTACATAATACCATGCTCTACTGATGTTATTCAAGGCATTTTTAAAAGTGGCAACTTTATTGCCACCCTGTAACAGAAGTTTCATACTGTCAGACTACTTTCCAAGCAATTACTGGTCCATCTTCTACAGAAATAAAGTACTATCGAGCTGGAGCCTAAAAGATAAGCACATTTTAAGAAATATTAAAGTAAAATACAAAATCCTAGCACAGGCTACAATTTAGGCAAAATGGAAACAGAATCTGATATTTTATCTGTCAACAAACAACTTTAGAAAGCTTTTCCATAAAATTAAATAATGATACGATGTGTTATCCACGGCACTTGCAGCTCTGTAATTACAGCCACGAGACATTTAATACAATAAGACTATATTTTTAAAATGTGATTTGGTGTTACCCTGCCATTGAGCTGGTTATTACTCCCATTTAAGTTTTATGAGACCCAGAAAGCACGGGGAGGAGAAGAAAGTTTGTTGTTACACGGTGCATGGAGATGCAAAGAGAAAACTGTGTTTGAATTCTCAGAGGTTAGCAGTAGAATTGCAAGTTGGTCTCTTCATCTGTGGGCCGAGAGCCTGTAATGATGCACGCAATGGCGCACACATTTAGAGTGTAATAAAAAGAGCAGACTCGAGGTTTCATTTCCTCTCCTGCCGTTCTGTCGTTCAGGAAGTTGCAGTAAGACTCATCAGGGAAATACAAATCAAAACCACAATGAGATATTACCTCGCTTCCGCATGAATGACCCAGTATAGCATGCCTCTAGTCTCAGTAAGAGTGCTTCCACGCACATGCCAAGTCTAGTCTTAGCACTAACACACACACACACACACACACACACACACACACACACACACACTTTCAAAAAGACCAAGGCAAGTACAACGTGAGGAAAAGGGAAGGAATTCTTACTATTGGTAGGAATGTAAAGTTAAAAGTTGAAAACTGTGTGGAGGTTCTGCTAAAAATTAAAATACAAAAATGGAATTACACTATAATCCAACAACCCCACCACTGGCTGTACATCCGAAGGAAAGGCAGTCAGTCTATGTGTCAGAGGGGCATCTACATTTTTCTGTTGCAGCAGTATTCCCTAGGCAAGCTATGTAAACAGCAATGTGTCTACCCACAGATAAAGATAAGAAGCCATGGTACGTGCACAGAGTAGACACCATTCAGCCATAAAAAAAGATGAAACCTTGTTATCTGTGATGATGCAGATGGACCTGGAGATGGATATGTCAAGTGAGATAGACCAGGCGCAGAAACTTGAGCACTGAGTCATCTCAGGCGTACGTGGAATCTAAGAAAGTGGATGTTGTAGACACTGAGCTTAGAGTGGCGGCTTTGGGAGGCTGGGAGAATCCCAGGGAGGGAGGCATGGGGGAAGATCCATCAATTGGTACTAAGTTACAGTTACATAACTTAAAAGTTCTGGTGGGCTATTGTCAAAGAACAGGACCATCCAAAATGTTGATGGTAATATAACTGAAAAAAACTAGAAGAAAGGATTTCGAATGTTTTTACCAGAAGGAAATGATAAATGTTTGAGGATGTAGTTGTGTTTATAACTCATTTTAAACATTAACCAATATTGAGATGACACACAGTACCTTATAAATATGTGCGTTTTTTTTTTTTTAAAGATTTATTTATTTATTATATGTAAGTACACTGTAGCTGTCTTCAGACACTCCAGAAGAGGGCGTCAGATCTTGTCATGGATGGTTATGAGCCACCATGTGGTTGTTGGGATTTGAACTCTGGACTTTTGGAAGAGCAGTCGGGTGCGCTTACCCACCGAGCCATCTCACCAGCGCAAATATGTGCGAGCCATCTCACCAGCCCAAATATGTGCGTTTTTGTGTCTTAGTTTAAAAGCTTTTACAAAGAGAAGATTGTTACTGATTACTCATATAGATGGGATTTGGGGAAGGTAAAGGTAGTTGCTTATGGGCTTTTAGAGTCTCTCCTCCCAAATAAAAGTAAACACAAATCAGAATTTTAAATTAAAAAAATAGAAGTTGAATTATATATCACTATTGGAAATTTACCTGAGACAAACAGACAAACAAAAAAACCACCCTCCCCAACCCTAATTATGGCACTAGTGCATGCAAGGATGACAGATGCAAAGAGTGGGTCCACTTGGCCACAAATGGAAAAAACTCCTGTGAGAAGCAGAGTCAGGTTTCTTGTCACGTTGCACTGTGATAAAGGGCACAGCTCTAGAGAAGGCGCCAGCCACATTCCAGGAGAGGCCTTCCCTCTCCAGACCAGATGCTCAGCTTTCCACTGTGTGAGATGAGCAGAGCCCCAGGGGAAGCCTGGGGGGGGGGGGCGCAACTCCAAAACAGGGCTCCCAGTGGCCTGGGTTCTAAGATGTGCAATGGCTGAGAGACCCCGAAGCGTTTTTCGGAAACTCTTCAACTCTGGTGTCCATTTTTGTTGTTGTTGTTGTTGTTGTTTCAGGGTTCATGTAGCCCAGACTGGTCTATGTAGCTGAGGATTGCCGTCACGCCCTGTAGCAAGGCTGCCAGGCATGCACCTTCTGCCCGATTTTAAGCTCTGCTCCATTTGTTTGTCCATTTGCTTGTTTGTTTGATGTGGGGAGTGGGGATGATGATATTAGTTACACAGCACACTGGGTATAGCAGTGGTGGTGTGAGGTTTTCTCTGTGCATACAAAGCTCACAAAAAGGGCCTAGGCACGGTCCCTGCTGGAGCTGTTATTTTCCAAGTTACCCACTCTGCTCCTCACGATTCTCCCCATTGATAACGTGCTGCTATGCCCATTCATCTTGTGGCAGGGACTACATCTTCCACTACAAAAATCCATTCCCACCATCTTTACTATTAAGTTCCACAAGTTTATTTAGTGCAGAAATGTAACTAGAGAAAACATCATATTCCCTAGCTTCCATGAGAGCCACTAAGGTGTACATAGAAAATACTAGCTGGGGCTTCCAGAAAAACTACCTCAGCTTTGGAGCTCTGCCTTAAAAGACAGACGTAGCCTAGAGAATATAAGGGAAGGACAAGTGGGGTTGAGAAGTTACTTTTAGAAATACAGAATCCTAAATATCCAACCTTGAAATTCTTTGTCGTTGAGACATTCTCACGATATAGAGTAGGCTGACCTTGAACTCACTGCTGTTTTGCTCAGTCTCCTGTGTGCTGAGATTTATAGGCATATATCATTATGCCTGAGCTCAGCCCTGAAATTCTTGAGGCAATGGAGTGCCACGCCAGCAACTTTCCCCCTGGGAGCTCCTTGTCTGCTGAGAGCTATAGCCCTTATGTGCTTAGGTCACTCTTATTTTGAGTTTGTTGTTCTGTGTTGTCACACCAAAGAGAAACTTGATACACTGCACTTCTTTAAGTTCCTTGAAAATAGCTAACACTTAATCATGTGCAATGACATGGCAATGGAGTCTCAGTGGGTGGGGTAAGGTGGGCTTGTCTTTGAAAGAGCAAGCAAGCAAACAAACAAACAAACAAAAGCCTGCTGGAAAACTGCCTTATATATAGAGTTGCTGTAAAGATGGAGTGGGAAGAAAGCAATAGGTTGGTTTGCCCAGTCTGGGCTCCAGCTCACTATGGTGATTCAATTTGTAGCCTCTGCTATTTTAGGGGCAGTCCCAAAGGGAAACCAGGTGGGGAAAATGGTCTCTTCTTGGACTAGAAAGAGGGGACATCACTTTTGGAATTCATCAGAATGAGCTTGTTTGAGGAATCTGTCACTCAGGAAGATGTCACCTTGATAGTGATGGAGAAGTCCAGGCATAAATGAAGCCCATGGGTGAAATAGAGCTAGTTAGAAGCTCAAAGTGGCCTTTTTCTTAAGTAGAGAGAGAGGCAATAGTTTGCAATCTCGTGATTCTGTTTCTGGAACTGAAGGCAGTTGTGAACTTGTGCTCTGTACCTAAGCTCTGAATTACTCTGTGCCCCATCCAGGGGATGATGTCCAGTCAGTGAAGTGCACCCATGCTTGCTGTTCAGAGTGAGGTTCCCATCTCCTGGGAGGCATTGATGTGGGTCCAGCCAGTACATCCCAACAGAGTAGATGTGAACTCATCAGCTCTGTGTCAATGTTTTTGAATGGTAGAAACTGCTGCAAGGACTTTCCCCTTAATCAAAGAATGATGGATAACTCCACTTTTTTTTTTTTTTTTTTGGTCTTTCGAGACAGGGTTTCTCTGAATAGCCCTGGCTGTCCTGGAACTCACTTTGTAGACCAGGCTGGCCTCGAACTCAGAAATTCGCCTGCCTCTGCCTCCCGTGTGGACGTTGTACATCGTGGTGCGCACTAGGCTCCGCACCACGATGTACAACGTTATGTATACGATACACTGTAACCGTGCAGATGGTTGTGAGCCTTCGTGTGGTTGGTGGGAATTGAATTTTTTAGGACTTCTGCTTGCTCTGGTCAACCCCGCTTGCTTTGGTCGGGCCACTCGCTCTGGCCCAAAGATTTATTTATTATTATACATAAGTACACTGTAGCTGACTTTAGATGTTCCAGAAGAGGGCATCAGATCTTGTTACGGATGGTTGTGAGCCACCATGTGGTTGCTGGGATTTGAACTCTGGACCTTCGGAAGAGCAGTCGGGTGCTCTTACCCACTGAGCCATCTCACCAGCCCAAAAAGAATTTCTTTATTAACCTACAGTTTTATCATCATATTATTTTTAATTAAGTCCTTTTTTTTTAAAAAAAAAAAAAGATTTATTTATTTATTATATGTAAGTACACTGTAGCTGTCTTCAGACACTCCAGAAGAGGGCGTCAGATCTTGTTACGGATGGTTGTGAGCCACCATGTGGTTGCTGGGATTTGAACTCCGGACCTTCGGAAGAGCAGTCGGGTGCTCTTACCCACTGAGCCATCTCACCAGCCCAAAAAGAATTTCTTTATTAACCTACAGTTTTATCATCATATTATTTTTAATTAAGTCCTTTTTTTTTAAAAAAAAAAAAAGATTTATTTATTTATGTATGTATACGATACACTGTAACCGTGCAGATGGTTGTGAGCCTTCGTGTGGTTGGTGGGAATTGAATTTTTTAGGACTTCTGCTTGCTCTGGTCAACCCCGCTTGCTTTGGTCGGGCCACTCGCTCTGGCCCAAAGATTTATTTATTATTATACATAAGTACACTGTAGCTGACTTTAGATGTTCCAGAAGAGGGCATCAGATCCCATTACAGATGGTTGTAAGCCACCATGTGGTTGCTGGGAATTGAACTCAGGTCCTCTGGAAGAGCAGTCAGTGCTCTTAACCACTGAGCCATCTCTCCAGCCCTTTAGTCAAGTCCTTAAAGAACAGTACAAGGGGAGGGATGGTTCTCCAGCAGTGTGTACTTGTTTCATTCTAAGTTTATTCTCTCCTGTCTGAGGAGAAGACCCTCTGAACATTACTGGCAGCATCCTGAGAGTGCCACTGTCATAGCATCTTGCTGTATAGCCTCAGTGATCTCATTGACGTGTGAGACATACAAAGACAACTGATTATTTTGTTCAAGAATTCTTCCCTGCTTATCTAACCCTTGCCCTAATTTAACTGGAATGACAGCCATTCATAGATATATTATGTATTTGACATACGTTGTTGGCAACTGTATTCTGAAAGTATAATTCTCTCTCTGTTTGTGTGTGTGTGTGTGTCAGTAAAGAACATGGTAATACAACTCTGTTCTTTGTGTAAGAGACATACCTACAGTCAGGTGTGGTGGTGCACGCCTTTGATGCCAGCACTTGGGAGGCAGATGCAGGCGGATTTCTGAGTTCAAGGCCAGCCTGGTCTACAGAGTGAGTTCCAGGACAGCCAGCGCTATACAGAGAAACCCTGTCTCGAAAAACAAAAACAAAACAAAACAAAACAAAACAAAACAAAAACCCAAAAATGGACATACCTACATCAGGAGGTTCTGACACATCTGTACAGTGGCATCTTTGCAGATGACAAAGGAATATATGTACCTATAGGACTCACTGAGATATATTTCAGAAAAAAGTGTATTCAGAGCTGTGGTATGTTAGTTTTTTTAATCAGAATGAATATACAGAACAGGCTGGGAATCCAACTTTCTTGGTAGATGCTTTCCTAGTGTGCTCGAAGCCCTGCATCTGATTCCTAGCACTGGAAAAACAAAACAAAACAAAACACAAACCATCAAGGCTTTTACCAATTTGAGGGAGTATGGATACTTTAAAACAAAACAAAACAAAACAACCCAAATATAGTGGCTTACACATAATGCCAGTATTTGTATGGTTAAGGCAGGAGGATTCCCTTGAGTTTAAATCAGACTGGGTTATAGAGTGAGGCCTTGTCTCAAAAGCAAACCAAAACAAACAAAATTACCACCACCAACAACAAAACAACACAATAAAACAAAGCCAGTTGTGGTGGCATACCTCTATAATTCCAGAGTTCTGGAGACAGAAACAGTCAGGTCTCCATAAATTCAAGGGCAGTATTGGCTACCAAGTGAGGTCCAGACCAGCAAAGATTCAAAGTAAGATCCTGTTTAAAAAAAAAAGAGGACTCTGTGTGTGTGTGTGTGTGTGTGTGTGTGTGTGTGTGTGTATGTGTGTACATAAAATTGAATTAAGAGGAAGGGCTTAATTGGTAAAGTGCTTGCTTGAGTTAAATCCCCAGAACCCAGTATTTGAAAAACAACAAAACAAAACCAAAACTGGGAGGAAGGTGGAGGCAGCATCCGTGGAGCTCATTGGCTGCCAGTCTAGCCTAATTGGTGAACTCCAGGTCAAGGAAGAGACCCTGTGTCAAAGGATGTGGTTAATATTTCTGAGGTTGACTCCCAAGGTTGTCCTTTAACCTCTCCTGCACAAACATGTGTGTGCAGGCAATACACACATATGTAAGCAATGAATTAGAACAGTTGGGGGTGGGTGGATTTTAAGACCATCCTCAGCTATATAGAGAGTTCAAGGATATCCTGGGATACATGGGACCCTCTCCCTCTCTCTCTCTCTCAAAAAAAAAAAAAGTGTCTAAGATAACAAAAAGATACAGGATAGAAAAGAGAAAGAGAAGTACACGTTCTAAATGTCCCTTAAATTGTAATTTTTTATTTTGTACCATAGTTGTTTTGTATTACTAAAAAAAACCAATTGAATCAAATGAAAAGAATAACCTTTAGAAACCGAAAACAAATTGAAGCTGATGAGCCTAACAATATACCATGTTTGTAGCTTTTCCATATAGAGAAAAAACCAATTACTTTAAGAGACTTTAAAATATAGTATTTTGCCTACATATCCTATGGGACAAAAAGAATTGTGAAGAAATTTAAAACTGCAGCTAGTAGTTACTGTTATCAAGAATATCAGCATTCTTATTTTGAAACTTATTATAACTCTATTGAAAACTAAAATGAAATCTAAGTTCACGTCAGTGTGAATGTGAATGAAGATATTATGTTCCATGTAAGAGCAAAAAGATAATGTATAAAAATCAAAGAATTTAATCCAACACATAGTAATCTTAAACTTAAATTGGAAAAACAAGAATGAACTCAGAATTACTTTTTTCTCTTAAACATATATCTTCCAGCTTTCCTGTGCAAGGCACTGGGAAGCAGCAAAGAGCCAGCAGTGGTAGACATTAGCATAACACCCAGGTCCCCAGGTCACGCCAGCGGAGGAGACTTGTGACTGTCCCTGATTTTATGAGGCTATGATATGAGAGGATTGCTAGGAGTTCTAGCTCAACCTGAGCGGTGTAGTGATTTCCATGGCTAACCAGGACAACAAAGAAGTGCCCCTCCCACAAGAACAATAACAACATAAGAAAGAAGGGACAGGGGAATGGGAGTGGAAGGAGAAAGAAGCCATCCTGCCAAGCCACTCATTGGGCAGCCTGCGAAGGAGTGCTCTGGTCAGGAATCAAGACAAATAATGCCTGCACTATTAAGCATATTGAAAATCTTTGAGTTCATGGTGATGTTTAAGGACAAACTCACAGGCCACCATTTAGAGTTCATTACCCTGAGAATTAGGAAAGAATTAAGTCATTTCTTTTTCTTTGATTTCATGTACACCCTGTGTTATAAAATGGCCAAATAATTGCTTTACATTAAAAACTACAAATCTACACACACACACACAAAACCATACACCCATGAAATAAATAAGTACATACAATTTATAAGTGGAGGGGTGAGAAAACCTAAGCTGGCTGGATTTTTTTTTTTTTAATTGAAAGCAATTCTATAGAAAGGGGAAAAAGATGCCTCTGTCCCCCTTTAAAAATTCAGTATTCATTCAAAAGCACTGTAATCTGTCTTTCCTTCTGAAGAAACAGGCAGCATTTCTGAGATTCTTTGCTTCTTCTCTCCAGGCCCTGGAATGAGTAAACTCCGTTCCAGTGTCTAGTCAGGGTACAGCGTGTTCAGATAAACTATGGTTGCTTGTGGCTATTGACAGGTAGGCAACGTTTGTTACTGCAGGAGAATTTAGCCTATCTGATTTAGGGATTGCTTTAATACAGGATGGAAATAGTAGATTCCTAAAGCAGATTTCAATCAACAAGACAACATGGCAGCACCTTCTCTCTGGCCCAGAGTGAAGCTCACTGGCAGTGTGATTACTCCAGCGGGCCACAGATAGGCTGGTTTCTCTGTTCTCACTCCTGTTTTCTCAGGAATGAAAGTGAAAAGCAGATCCCTTTAGGTATCTTAATGATACGCAGCTCTTCCCTTCTGGTCCCGATGATTTCCCCTTAGTCAACAGGTCCTAAAATCAGAGCTGTGGAAGTGCTTAGTATGAGGCATGTGAAACTTTTTAACGCCTAGGGTGCAATGGAGGAGAGTAGCCAACTGGCAGCTTTGACCTAAGTCATTTTTGGAAATGCCAGATAAAATTTAAGAACTCCTTCCCCATCTTCAGGCAGGATCTGGAACTTTTTTTTCTCTGATTAAACTTGGAGTGTTTGGCACCCCAGTGTGTAGGGCAGTAGGTTTCTTTTGTCTATTTGATTTTTTTTTTTTTTTTTTTTTTT
>NC_034594.1:42335219-42348707 GCF_900095145.1 Mus pahari
CTGGCTGTCCTGGAACTCACTCTGTAGACCAGGCTGGCCTCGAACTCAGAAATCCGCCTGCCTCTGCCTCCCAAGTGCTGGGATTAAAGGCCTATTTGATTTTATATGTACGAGTGTTATCGCCTGGAAACTGGTGCACCACATGTTTGCTTGGTGTTCTTAGAGGTCAGAAGAAGTCATCAGGCACCCTAGAGCTGGAGTTACCAATGGCTGCGAGCCATCTTCTGGGAGCTGGGAACTGAATCCAAGTCCTTTGCAAGAGCGGCACATGTTCTTAACTGCAGAGCCATCTCTCCAGTCCCATTCTTTTCAGCATTTTTGTAGTATTTCCTTTGGGTCTATTTCTATCTTCCTATCTCCCTGTCTCCCTTCCTTTACCTTCACTCTGTCACTCTCCCTCCCCCACTCAATTAAAGCCTTTTCCCTCTCCTGGGGCTCTTTCTCGATTTCTGACCTTTACCTACACTCACTCCCACAGAAATACACATATATAATAATTAGAAGCTAAGATTCTCATATTGGAAAGGATGTGTGGCATTTGTCTTTCTGAGTCACTGTTACCTCACTTAATTAACATTTCTCAACTCCATACATTTTCCTGTATAGTTCAGAGTTTCATTTTTCTTTATGGCTGAATAAAATTTCACTGTATATGTGTACCAGGTTTTATTATCTGTTTCTTTGTTGATGGACATCTGAGTCAATTCCTTTTTTGCTATAAACAGACCAGAAGTACATACAGATCTGCAAGTATCTATGTGGTAGAAAGTGGCCATTTATTTAAAGATTTTTATGGGCTCGGTTGAAGGTAGGAGATGGCAAGTATCAAATGAGAGCAAAGGTACGGAGAGGACACGGGCGGGCGGTGTGTTACTCAGCTCGCTCTCTCTGCTGCTGCCCTCGCTGCACTGGAGAGGAGACGGGGCTGCGGTAAATGTAAAGTTAAAATAGAGTTGCTCCATCATTAACCTCCTGAGATGAGAAGAGGATTGAGAATCATTGCAGATGCATCCGGGTCTTTCATCTCTAACTGTCCGGCTCCTCCGTTCTTCAGTGATTGTGATTTGATTTGGGATGTCGGCACTTTTCTAGTATTATTTTGCTGCCCTCTTCCAAAGATGTAGGGAGCTGATGCATGTGGCAGATTTGAATGAATATTTAGAGCCTAGAGTTGGTGTCCTATAACCAATATTTCATAACTTCCCCCAAAGATTCTTTTTGTTTATCTTATATAAAACAGCCTCCCACTCTAAGGTCACCTGCCTCTTCTGTAGCTGGTCACCTTGGCCAGCCTTGCCTCAGGCCTGAGTGCTTTCATTGGGGCTTAAAGTCCCAGTGCCATTTATCAACCCATGATCACAAATAGGCAGCTATATGTACTGGCTTCCCAGGCTCTCCGTGGGATATTCTGAAGCAGGTTCTAGCCGCTTGTCAGATTGTCCCCAGCAGGACTGAGCCATCTTCCCTCCCAGCAGTAATCCCCTCAGCAACACAGCCTTGATGAACTTCTCTTCCCTGGCTCTTACTTCACCCACCTCCTCGCTTTGGTTTCCTGGCAACGCCTGGGCCTCTCATACTACCTGCCTGCCTGCACAGTTCCCCAGAGGCTGCTCTTCAAACACACCTAAACCTCAACACCTCATCTCTGACTTTCCCCCATGTTGCAGCTAATTTCAACAGTCCGTGCCTGCATAGCGCATCAGGCCTCTCATCGCACAGTTGAAGTCTTGTTAATATCCCTGAAAAACAATGGACTGTTTACTCTGCAGGACAGTTTAGTGAGACAAAGAAGTGGTGTTGAAATTCTGAGTTGAAACTCATCTTCTCCCACCCATCTTCCACCACATCTTTTTTCCGTGGCGATAGTGAAGAAATTCTCCATTCTTTGATGTGACTTGTGCCCCTATCCAGCTAAAGAGCTCCTGGAATGTACAGGTGACTGCACTGCCCTTGGTTTTCAGTGTGTTTACGTGCATCCAGATGCATTTTTCCCCCTTTGATGTTGTTGGAATGAGGAATGGACAGCGTGCCTTAGGGAGAAAAAATAGAAAAGGCATCTCTCAGACTATACTCAGTGCTGTCTTCTGAGACTCTGACACGAAATAAAACTGCTGTTAGGCAAATAGAAATTTGCCTCAAGGATATGTTGGAGGCTCTGACCAGAGGAATCAAGGAAAGGTTGGATTTTTCCATACCAGGAATGAGAATGAAACCTAGTTCATCCTTTTAGGTGACATCTACTTTGATGATCTTCAGCTTCTAGGCTTATGTGGCCTGATAATGTGGATTTACTGTGTCTACAGTTACTGCCCACATTCACTATTATATGAGCCTTTGGACTAACATGTATTCAATAGATTAACACACAGAAAGGGTATATTTCCCCATAAAGCAAGCATGCTGTCAGACCCTGGGTAGGCTGAGGGTTCCTTTCATTAGATGTTGAGCAAGTGTGGTCGATCCTTGAAAGCGAGAGTGGCTCAGAGAAAGGTGTTTCTCACTCACCGAAAGCCAAGAACTGAGGATGATTCAAAGAGGTAACGCTTCTAAGACAAGTCCATTAGGGAAGTCATGGGATTCAGTTCTTTAGGAAAACAAAACCTGATAGTTGCTTTATGATCATGTAATAGTCTTTTAGAACCTTAAAGTTCGATGATGTGGTGGCACGCACCTTGAATCTCAGCTCTTGAGAGGCAGAGGCAGGTGGAAATCTGAATTAGAGGCCAGTCTGGTCTACAGAGTGAGTTCCAGGACAGCCAGGGCTATAGAGAGAAACCCTGTCTTAAAAGACAACAAAACAAACAAAAACGGGTGCCTGCAGTGTGTAGTGTGGCACACACCTTTAGTCCCAGCACTCAGGAGGCAGAGGCAGGTGAATTTCTGAGTTTGAGGTAAGCCTGGTCTACAGAGTTCCAGGCCAGGAAAGCACACACACATGCACACACACACACACACACACACACACACACAACCCTACTTGCCCAAACAAAAGACTGAACACAAGTTCCCAGAAAATTGATATCTGTTACTACTTTCAATTGAACTCTACAGACTTTTTTGTAGTATTTTTTTTTCTGAAAGTAGGAACTGCCTTCAAGTACACACACACACACACACACACACACGTGTTTATATATAAATATAACATTATATTTAAAATACATTTTATATATTTTTAAATAAAAAGATTTATAATATATATAAGACATCTACTAGCCTACTAGGCACTATGTAGTCCAGGCTGGTCTTGAACTTATGAACTTGCAACAATCTTCCTGTCTTCCTGTCTCTGCCTTCTGTGTGCTGGGATGTAACCACCTCCCACCCTTCACTTCATGCATTTCTTTTATCATCTGAAAATGATAGAAATTCGTAATGACATTTTGACAAACAATAACCTTCATTTCTTCTTGGTGTGCCCCCTTTATTAGAGAGAAAGAAAGAATATGTTCTTAGAATCTTACAGGTTATCTCTCTTACACTCTGAATGTGATGCTTTCTTAAATCAGATAATGAGACAGAAGCCCTGTTTTCCCCTCCCCTTCCCTCTTCAGTGTTTCAGCTTTAAAAATGGTCACAAAATCAGACATGGTATCTCATACCTGTATCCCAACATTCAGGAGCCAAAAACAGGAGGATTACCACAAGTTCAAGGCCAGATTGGACTACACAGTGTATTCCAGATCACACCAGACTACAGTGTTATAAAATCTATTTCCAAAAAATAAATAAATGAGTAAATAAATAAATAAACAACTAGGAAGGCATTCGCAGGAGTTTTATATAGAAATAACTACATTAATAAACAACTAGGAAGGCATTCACAGGAGTTTTATATAGAGGCACCAGCAGTGCTCAGGCACTTGTCCCTCAGCCAAGAGGCAGGGCAGGCCATGACAGCTGTGGATGGTTTGGAAACTGATGGCAGAGGAGGCCTGTCTCTACTCTCTATGGCTCCCTGACAGAATCGGTGGTGGGATGAGCGAGGCTAACAACTGCTATGGCAGCTTCCCAATTCAGCAAATGGCCTCCTGAAAATAGAAGTACGTGCACAGCTCTCTGGGTGCCCTGATCCTACAGCACAGCTCTCAGGTTCGTGAGGGAGCACTCAGCCTTGAGTCTGTCCCTTCAGTCCTCCACGTTAGCAGTGCTTCTGTCCTCTAGCCAGCCTGAGTCCTCATTCTCTCCAGACGGAGACATGACTGTGAGGTTAAAGAGAGAACTCCCGAGGTCATCAACATTCTTTCTACCCCTCCCAGCAACAGGTGAGCTGAGAGCTCAAGTTCTGGGAGAGGAAATGGGCTGGGATGGAAGCCTAGGTCAGGGTCCTGAGGCTTCTCCCCAGTAGGCCTAGACCTGGAGCCCAGCCCAGGTGAATACAAACCCAGTAAAGCATGTATGCCACCATGGTACCCAGTAAAGCATGTATGCCACCATGGTACCCAGTAAAGCATGTATGCCACCGTGGTACCCAGGAAAGCATGTATGCCACCGCGGTACCCAGTAAAGCATGTATGCCACCGTGGTTGTCAGGACCCTTTGGCTGGCTACAGAGGCAGTGCTGCACTTCAAATACATAATGGATTTTAATCCTTAGATAGAAGTCACAATCCCCACGGAGAATCTGATGAGACTACTAATCTTTTCTCCAGAGAAGTTCACACTCTAGTCAGGTTCAGTGGTACACCCCTATAAGCCCAGCACTTGCGAGGCTGGGACAGGAGAACAGTGAATCCCAAACCAGCCTGGGGCACACAGTGACCTTAGACTACTCTAAACCATAAAGTAAAACTCTGTATCTAAAAACCAAGCCAATGGACATTCTGTTTTAAGGAATTGATGTATTCAAGTTCAAAGCATCTTCAGTAAAGGGCTGGGGTGGGGATGAGCACCACTGGGATTGCCCTGCGTGTCTAAGAACCTCAGCTCAGACCCCAGGAGTTAGTGAACATAATCAACAAGCATTATTTCTAAGTGTCACTGAATCTTCTGTTTCTTTTTTTGTTTGTTTTTTTGTTTGTTTGTTTGTTTTGAGACAGGGCTGGGATTAAAGGTATGCACCACCACTACCCTGCCACCCAGTTATTTTTAACTTTTGTTTTGTTCTGGTTTTTTGTTTGTCTTTTGAGATTGGTTTTCTCTGTGTAGCCCTGGTTATTGTAAAGCTTGCTTTGTAAAACACTGGCCTTGAACTCAAAGATCCTCCTGCTTCTGGAGTGCACCTTTAATATCCTTCTGTTATTAAAGGTGTGAAACTGCCTGGCCCTTAATTTTTTTTTTTTTTTTTTTTTGGTTTGTTTTTTTTTCAAGACAGGGTTTCACTGTCCTGGAACTCACTCTGTAGAACAGGCTGGCCTCGAACTCAGAAATTCACCTGCCTCTGCCTCCCAAGTGCTGGGATAAAAGGCGTGCGCCACCATGCCCATTTTTTTCTTCTTATTTTTTTATTATGTGTATGTATATTAATTACATTCATATGTATTCACAACACCTGCCTCAAATCAGGCGGAATGGTCCAGGATGGAATTAGGGGCAAGCATGAGGTCTTCAGGCTTACTGATTTCTAAGACACAGTAACTTCAACACAGTTAGTAAATGGAGTCTATCAAAATACTGTCTTTTAAAGCCTTGAAATCCTCAACAGTGTGCTGAGGAGGACCCTCCAGAGAGGGGCTGTTTTAGAATCACAATATAGTGTTAGTAGAAGACATCTCTAATCTCAATTTCCAAATAAGGTGTGATGTATTTATTAGTTACACCCAGCAGGCAGTTCCAAACAATGGTGATCCCAGGATGAATACCAAGATGAATCTCCCAGTGCTGCCCAGTCATGAAGCAGGTTAGTTTTTAGGTTACAGCAAAACTTTACATTTCTCATAGTGCTGTTCTCAGCAACATGACCACTATCTTTCCTCTATACATTAAATATATTTATTTTCGGGGAGGGAGAGACTAGAGAAATGGTTTAGCGGTTAAGAGCACTGGCTGCTCTTCCAGAGGATCTGAGTTCAATTCCTAGAACCCACATGGCAGCTCACAGCTGTCTAACTCCTGTTCCAGAGGAGGATCCAGCACTCCCATACAGACATACATGCAGTCAAAACACCAGTGTACACTAGAAAAAAAAATGTATGTGTGTTTTGCCTTTGTGTATGTCTATGCATCACATGCAGGGTATGCTATAGAGGCCAGAAGAGAGCAGCAGACCCCCTGGGATGTGGGTTAGAGGCAGTTGTGACCCACCATGTGGATGCTGGGAATGGAACCTAGGTTGTCTGGAAGAGCAACCTATGTTTTTAACCCCTTCTCCATTTCCCCAGCCCGTACAAAATCTATAGTTAACTTAAATCAGCAATGGAGATTTTCTAATAAATTCTTCAAACCTGTGCTATCAGTGTGTGTCTTCTCTGCAGAGTATAGAATTTATTAATTTTATGTGTATGTGTGTGTATGTGTGTGTGTTTGCATGAATTGGTGTGCACGCCCAAGTCTGCTGTGGCCAGCAAAGGCTTTGGGTTTGGTTGTGAGCCACCAGAACTTGGTTGTTCTTCAAGAGCAGTAAACACTCTTAACCAGTTAGCTATTTTTCAAATTCCTGCATTTCAGAATTTAAAGATATACTTCTCTTCTCCGCCTCTTCCTCCTCTTCTTCCTCCTCCTCCTCCTCCCCCTCCTCCTCCTCATTATTATTATTATTATTATTATCATCATCATTATTATCATTATTAATTTTGGTTTTTCAAGACAGGGTTTCTCTGTATAGCCCTAGCAGTCCAGGAACTCTCTCTGTAGATCAGGCTGGCCTCAAACTAAAAATGATCCACTTGCTTCTGCCTCCCGAGTGTTGGAGTGTTAAAGGCAGGCACCACTATTGCCTGGCTAGTTGTATTATTTCTGAATATATGTGTGTCCCTGTGTGCCTGTGTATGTATTTTCAGCTGCATATGCTGGCCAGAGGCCAGAGGCATTGATTGGGTCTTCCTCGTGGGTTGGGGTTATAGGCAGCTTTGAGCCACCTGATGCTAATGTGCTGGGAACCAAACTTAGGTCCTATGAGTATAGATGCTCTTAACCAACAAGCCATATGGCTAACATTTCAGAATTGGACCAAGCCAGAGAATTCAGCAGGGCCCAAAGTTAAGCTAATGAACGTAGGCTGACCCTTTGCTCTGAGTATTGTCTTCTTGGGCTTACCAGTGGGTTAGGTTGATACTCCCACAGCAAAACCACAGTGCCTTGGTTTCACAGAAAAAGAAAATTCCTAGGTGTCAGAGTTCCAAGCACGATGAAGTTTAGCTCACTACAGATACAAGTAGAAGCCATGCACAAAAAAAGCAATGCCACTCTCTTTCGCCCTTGAATGACGTCCAGAATTACTCTCTCGAGTGCTACTATTGCATATTTCAATGCAAAACAAAAAATTACTAACGATTCAGAGTCAGTCAATCACTTGGTATAATAACTAAATGAGTTGAGGATAGCTCCTCCATTACAACTGATTTACATAATCAGATCAAATTAAAAGCCGAGTTGCCCATCCTCTCTTAGCTGATTAGAAGTACCTCCCACCATTGTGAGAATTAGCCCTGAAAGTGCACTGAAGTTGCTTAGCAAAGTATAGCACCAAGTGCTCAGGAAACATAGGGTATCCTTGATGTGTTAAATGCGGCTTTGGCATTAGGCAATGTTGGTACTTCCTTCTTTTCCTGGAGTAAGGGATGGAATTAGGCTTGCTTATAACTGGCTCCTTTAGCATGGGATTAGGGAAACTGGTTTTGTTATAAGCACTTCATGACTGGATAGACATACTGCTTTGTAGTGGTTGGTAACTCTCCCTGAAATCTTGTGGGGTGTGGTGGGGAATTTTATCTCTTGCCCTGCAAATGGAAGTTGTTGCCAATCAAAAGTCAAATGGGGTGGTTGAACCCATGAAACCTGTCTCAGGAGGGGAGCTAGCTTTGCCAGGTACCAAACACCATTTTAACCCTTTAGAAGGAGGAGCTGAATGTAGAAACAAACATTTGCTGGAAACTACATACCCTGGTTCTCTTCTCAACCTGTTCTTGTCTTCTCTGATATGCCAAGATGCCCATGGCTCATGGTGGTGGCTCATGTCTTTCATTCCTTGGAAGAAGCAGGAGCATCTTTTTGAATTTGAGACCAGCCTAGTCTACAGAGTTAGTTCTAGGACAACCAGGGCTACATAGAAAAACACTGTAAAAAAATTATCTGCCTTTAAAGTGATTTTTTTTTGTTATTAACTGCTCCCCATGCCTGATTAATTATAATTCCTTATATTCACACCGAGAAGCTTGGTAAATTTTAAAAACTGATTGATTGATTGATTGATTGGTTGGTTGGTTGATTGAGTACACTGTAGCTGTATAGATGGTTGTGAGCCTTCATGTGGTTGTTGGGAATTGAATTTTAGGACCTTTGCTCGTTCCGGTCAGCCCTACTCGCTCAGGTCAACTTTGCATGCTCAGTCCCTGCTCGCTCTGGCCCCAAGATTTATTTATTATTATACATAAGTACTCTATAGCTGACTTTAGACGCACCAGAAAAGGGTGTCAGATCTCATTACGGGTGATTGTGAGCCACCATGTGGTTCCTGGGATTTGAACTCAGGACCTTCAGAAGAGCAGTGAGTGTGCTTTTACCTGCTGAGCCCCATAAATTTTAGAATATATTAAAAACAACCTAGGTCTAAGTTCTTTGTTCCTTATCTAGGAAGTTCCCTTTACCTGTTGATATAGAGTTTCTTCTCTTGCCTTTGGCTTTGGGGGCATTTAACTAGCAAAGGATGAATTTTGCATGTATTTAAACTGTCTTGGAGGGAAAAAATGTAATATATCAAACACTACATACAACTGCTTCTTCAGATTTCCTCAAAATTTTATTTCCCAACATACAGGAAGAAAAGAATAATTGTAGAGAGTATGTGCCATTTTAACTTTTTATTAGAAACCCTAGAGTGTTCTCTGGAGACAGGGGATGGACTTCAGCAATAGAATGGTTGCCTGGCGCACACACAGCCTGGGTTCAATCCTCACCTCCTCCTCTAATCCCAGCCCTCAGAAGGTGTGACCCTAAGATCTCAAATTTAGGATCATTCTTGGCTGCAGAGGAACTGGGAGACTAGCCTGGGACACATGGGACTCTCTTCTTTTTTATTGTTGATTTTTTTATTTTAAGAAATTATTACATGCTTTTTCTTTTAAAAACTTAAAGACTTGATTTAAAAAAGCAAGACTGAAGACTATTCTTTGGGTATTGTGAGTGAAATCTGCTCACACCGATTGGGCGCTCTGCAGCAGTTTCTTACAAAATGACCATTTCCTGCTTTTTAATTTTTTTCCAAGCAATTAGTGCATAACGTATTCATCAAACTTAAGAGATTGCCCAGACAGACTCTCTCTCTTGCTGCAGCAGATAATTGATCAGTTCTGAAGGGAGCTGGATTGCAAAGGGTGGGTGAACAGCTCAGTTTGTTGTACTGACATTCATCAGGAGAAATGAAGTCCTGTACAGAATCCTGTGGTGCAAAAGAGTCCCCTTTGTCAGGGTGTTATCTCATGGTTAAAATATCCTTCTTTGCTTCGAAAGAAACAACATAGTGTAGCTTCCCCATGGCACTAGATTTCAGTTTATGTACATTTTCTTTTAGGATTAAAAAGCAACACAAAATGTTATCCATAATAACCACAATGAGTTGAGGGTGTTGCTTGGTGGACTTCATAACTAACATGTGGAACTCCCTGGGTTCAATCCCTGCAAAAGGGACTAAAACCACAAATTAGTCAGGAAAATGGCTCAGTGGTAGAGCTCTTGTATACACCCCAATACAGGGGAAAGAAAAAAAAAAAGCCATGTGGATAAATTAGCCACAGATAATTTGATCAGAGTCATTGATCATTAAATTAGCTGGAATTGGACATTTTAACAAGTCATGTGCTAGTCAACCGAATTATTCCCTAATACACCCTAATGAAAGAACTGATTATGGCCATAATAATAATGTTAGACCTCTGGTTTTGCCCTCAGCCAGTGCTTGCATTAGGCACTTGTATAATTTTTACAGCAAACACATAATGGTATATTCATATGCTTTATCTCCAGACCACAGTATGCAGAATAGTGATAACCATTGCATTTAGTTTGATATCTATGCTAGTTTTATGGGGGGGGGCATAGTTATATCTACAAATAAGAGAACTGAAAATACAAGGACATCATTTATAAATAGAAGAAATTAGGAAACTGGAGGGAAGTGGAAATAGATAAAAACTATAGTTATAGATTGATCGCGGTGTCAGACCCTGCGAGTGTAATATGAACTAGGCTAGTCTCCGCTGACTGTTCAGAGAAAGCCCACGTCTGAGGGGACAGTTTCTCTAAAAGAGCTTAATTCAAGAGTCAGGCAGCCAGGGGGAGAGGTTGGGGTGGGGGCTCAGGGCTAAACCCGCCTCCTGGAGATAGGGTCTAATCGATGGTCTGAGGTGTGGGGAAAGGTGATTGGAGGGAAGGAAAGCTGAAGTAATTGGTGATCCGTGCCTGCGGTGGTCAGTGTGTGCGTAGGCAAACTTCAGGGCTCTTCATAGGTCGCCTGTTCAGAAAATGGCTGCAATTGCATGACCTGAGGGTGGGTTTTGGGTCCTCTGACGTCAAAAGAACGCTCATGCCCATTAGATATTTTCTGCCGCTCCTGAGTAAGGGGAGGGGGTGTGCGGTTTCAACCGGTTTGAGCCAGACAAGGCTTCTTCCTCAAAATTCCTTAAAAAAAAAAAAAAAAAAAAAGCTTAAAACAATCGTTGCCAAGGTGACCAAGCATCAGAGGCCCCTTTTCCCCCTCTCTGTCTGTAAGGCTAGCAGGGGTCCATTCAGGTTTTCGCTGCTGAATTTCAAAAGAAAGGACATGCTCTTTGATTTTTAAATTTCAATTTAGAAAAGAGAATGGCCCTAGCTCTACAAGAGAAAACATTGCTAATTTCATTATGGGGATTTAGTTACTATAGGAAAAACCACTTTTCTTTTTATATTCAGAATATTCTGTTTCACTCCTAGCACCAGCTTAGGGATTTTTTTTTTCTATAACCAAGAGTTTTCCAATTCTCTTCAGATATTGGTTGTAGTACAAAAATTAACTGGATTCTTGCCCTGCCAACCTGGGGAGCACAGATCTCTACAGTTCCCCAAGACAGCAGCATTCCCAACCCCCACTTCAGACGCCAGCCACAGTGGTTACCTGTGCATGTGACCGGGTTATAAATCAGAGGTTTCCATGACTACCCCTCAGGTTCTATGCTTTACTAAAATCGCTTGGAGTAATCAGAAAACAGTTTACTTCCAAGATTATAGGTTTATCACAGAGGATGGAAGTTAGAAACAGGAGGCTGGAGGAGCAACTCGCTGAGACGTAGTGGAAGGAGCGCCCATCCACTTTCCACCTGTTTCCTAGCCTCCGAGTTCTGGGGTCTGTCTGTATACAGGAGCACTAAACTCTTGGCCCTCAGTAAGGAAGCCATCCTCCAGCCCCTCAACCTCCCCTGAGGTGGGGGATCGGTGTTTAGAGATTGTGGACAGGATTCGTCCTTAGTGCAGGAGTGTTTTCTTCTATCGGGAGAGCGAAGACGAGGTTGAGCCTCAAGGCACGAGAGCGGCTCGGTTCGGGGAGAGTCGGTGGGGTTGGCGGCGGGAAACCCGGGTTTTGGCGTGAGTGACCGAGGTGGCCGCGGCTGCCCCGGGCGCCGTGGGATCCGTGGAGTGGTCCGGGAGGAAGCGAGTCCGCTGGAGACCCAATCGGGCTTGGAGCGAGTGTCCCGAGCCGAGCGGGCCACGCGCGGGGTTCAAACCAGCTGGTTTTCGTTAGCCCGCCGAGCCCGACGCCCGAGCCGGTAGTCGTGGACTCATCCACCGCGTGCCTAGCAGCCTCGTGTCAGTCGGACTTCATCAAAACAAGGCCCTCAGGTCTCCCAACACAACAACACGTACTTTCAAAGCGATTAATACTGGGAATGGGTTCCGTAAAGGCAGAACCCTCATTCTCCAGGTGCTAATGGAAGGACAGAATAAGCCATTAGCTAATACGACATGTCTCTTTAATGCTGGTTCGCCAAATTCATCGTAGGGAGATAATTCAGGGCCTGTAATTGTTGTCTAAGCGCATTATCAGCAAGGAAACCCGGTGGAAGAGAATGTATACCGTCGTGAATTTCAGTGCTGGTGTTCTGCTATAAGAGAAAACGGGAAATTCTGAACACTGTCGTCTGTTCCATTTTCGAGGTTAGTATGCTAGAGCAGACGATGCTTTTCCTCCAGTTCTGGGGCATTCAACTCAGAGCATAGATCACTTTTCCACCACTGAGCTACATTCCCAACTGCCATGAAATTCGATTTTCTGAGGAACAATTGAATAACCTTTCTGGTCTTCTCTTTAAAACACTATTGCTGTTGTAATGCGGTGCTGGGAACGGGAAGCAGGGCTTTTCCACTGTTTGGGGGAAACTTCCATTTAGCTACACTGCCTGATGAAACTTACGATTTTTTTTTCTTGTAGTTTCAGTATCTTTAATCAGAAATTCACCCTCAGCTACACGATGACTCCTGATACTTTTTCCATGGAGCACAGCTCCATGTTTCTTATGTGTAGTCTGTTCCCTTGATAGCTCCTCATTAGTGTTCTGCTCCATGAGCAAAGAGTGGTTTTTAATTTTAAAGGCAAGCAAAAGCAAAATGTCTTCAGCACAATATACCCGTGACAGCTGCCAGTATGACTGTCTTTTAGTGGTTTCAAGGATGAACTTAGAATTACCATCCCCTCTGCTTTGCACGAGAAATCTTAGTAACTACATTCAGCATGGTAAATTCAACAAGGTTTCCGAGAAGCGGGCTTTGGGGCATACAATGGCTTGTCTGTCATACATAGTTCTAGAGGAAAATCTGTGTGAAACAAACAAACATGGGAGAAAAGAGTCCTTAAAAAGAAGTTGTGTGTCAAGTAATTTGTCATTAAATTTCTGCCAAGTCCCTTGCCAGTAAATGTGACAATAAAGAAAGGCAAGGTATGTCATCTTACAAGTGTAGGGATTTTCTGATAGCTTTTTGAACTTTGGGTGAGCACTTGGGTTTGCTTTTGGCTTTTGAGTTACCTGAATGGTGGGGACTGTGCTGAAATGTGCCTGCTCCTACCCTTCCTGTAAATCACCATGCTTAATGACCTTTAAAAGAGGATTTTAATTTTTCTCAAATCTAGATCTTTGCAGCACAAGATGGTTAATATATATAGATATGAAAGAAAGAGCATATGGAGCTGAGAAGATGGCTCAGTGGATACCATGCTGTACATGTATGATGACCTGGGTCAGATGGTGGAGACATGGGGAAGCATAATTGCTACCCAATGTTGAGAAGCAGGCAGGGACAAGAGGAGTCCCAAGGCTTTCTCTCTCTCTCTCTCTCTCTCTCTCTCTCTCTCTCTCTCTCTCTCTC
>NC_034594.1:42349743-42396298 GCF_900095145.1 Mus pahari
AGGGGACTTTGGGGGATAGCATTTGAAATGTAAATGAAGAAAATATCTAATAAAATCAGTAAAAAAGAAAAAGAAAAAAAAAAGAAAAAAAGAAAGTTAGGTGTCATAGTACAGTCCTGTAATACAAAAAACTAGGAAGTCTGAAACAGGAGGATTGGTAATCTGAGACCAATGTAGACCACACAAGACTTTACCTGTCTTAAAAAGCAAAACAGGGCAACAACAAAAACCACAAAACAAAAGCACAAAAAGGCCAGCAAGATGGTTTCACCGCCCGTTTTTCTCCAGAAGCTGGATGTGGAAGGAAGGTTCCCACAAGCTCGCTACAGTGTGCAGAAGTGCACTCGTGATATCTGGCAGGCGTACACGTGCACACACGTAGGAACTCAGTAAATAAACAGAGATGGTAACCACGTTTAATCCCAGCACTTGGGAGATGGGGCGGGCAGATCTCTGTGAGTTCAATGCCATCCTGTTCTATAGAGTGAATTCCTGTTCAGACAGGGACTGTCTGAAATATACATAAATACACAAAAATACATACATACATGAAAATAAAAAAAAGTAAATGTTAAACACAACAAAGCAGAAACCATTGAACTTCTAAACAGTCCAGGCATCGTGGTGCACCTTCACAGCTCTGACCTATACAACTAGGGATGTGTGCCAGGGCTCGCATAAAACAAGAGGTGAAGACTGAGATGCCAGAAGTCACATCAAGCTTGATCCCTACAGCGAGATCCCTGGTGCCGCCTTATGCGAGATCCCTGGTGCCGCATATACGTTGCAGCGCACAAAATTATTGTACCAGAGTACTCTTGCCAGCAGCATAGTGGGTGTTAAGCTAGCGCTGCCAGATGTGGTGCTTCCAAGAGTTCTGAGGGGAGGGAACTGGGAAATATAATTACTGCTGTAAGCCTCTGTGCAGAGTTACATAGTCAAGAGATCTCAGAGGTGATTTTGCCTTCTCGTTTCATTCACCAGATTGTTGTATCCATTCAGAAAATTGGAGAAAACAATTTGCTTATTGAATTAGTAGTTTAGTATGGTAGTAAGAGATAAAGGATGGAATTTGGGAATAGACAACTGCAGACACAGGATGAGCCATATGGAACAGGACCACAACTCCTATGCCCCGTCCCCAGATGAGGTTAGGATTTGGTGTGATTAGTGATCTAGGGTTAGCAGTCAATCTTTTACCCTAGTAACCTTTTTGGGTTCCTGGGCTAGGTACACTGCTGTGTTGATTGCCAGTCTCAATGAAGCCTGGACTCTTGGTGAAAGTATATGTGATAGTCCTCTCCCCTCAAACACTTGGGCTCCCATAGACCTCCAGCTTTTATGTTGGAACTCTTTGGGGAATGAAATGACCCAACTATGTGTTTGGGGAGACACTAAATATCCCAGTCAACTCGTCTTGGAACTCTGCAAATGTCCTGTCCCTTAGAGTTCTCATCTTGGACTCTTTTGGGGGTACCGTGCACTACAGTTTTGTCTTGAAATATGCTTGTGGCACCAAGTCAGCACTGTTGTGTACTATACCAGTGACAGTTTTTATATCTTTGTACAACTCTTACTCAGCTCAAGAAGAACTCAGCTCTCCAGTTTTCCCAGTTTGATGTATGCAATTCCAACAACAACAACAACAACAAAAAAGGAGCGCGAGAGAAGATACTCACATAACAGTCATCAGCAGGAAGTGTGCTCCCACTAGCGGTGTTTTCTTGGTTAGAGCTGATGTCCACGGCACAGCACCAGAGCAGCAGGCAGATTGATCATCACGTAGTGGGGTCCAAACCACTCCATTACGGAGCCAATCTAATCATGTACCCCAGACTAAGCTGCGTTATGGTAAAATATGACAGTGGCTGCGAAAGAGAAAGATCTTCAAGATATGATTGTAAAGATGCAGGTGGCTCAGTCCCACGGGATCACACAGAGCGACTCAGAGTTTGAGAAGAGCAGGTGCTTGCAGGAACACTCTAGAATCTTCATTGTACATCCTGTGGACTAAAAACCCAAAACGCGTTTAGGGTTGCCGTCTGGCCTTTTTTCCCTGCCAAGATTTTAAAGCAGGGTAGTGCACACCATTAACGTTGAAGTTACCAGGCTTGCTTCTTTCAAGGCTATAGTTTGTAGTGTGAGGCACAGTCACACTGTGGCAGGTGCCGAGAACTATCCTTTCTTGTAAATCTGAACCTCCGTGACCTGGAGCTCCCTTCCCATCCCCCAGTCCTTGGAAACCTTTCTCATCTATGAGTGGCCCTTCACTCCTTTAGTGCTTCCCCCAGCCGGCCTGCGGGGCGTCTTGTCCTGCAGCTGTGTCTGTCTTTTTGTGAGGTTCTTTGTTTGCAGGACCTGCCACACGGATGTCTGTAGTGGCTGCCTCGCTTACTGTCGGTGTGTTTCGGTCTCACCTCTCCACTATCCCGCACGACTTTCTGCTCCCATTTTCTTTCTTGCGCAGTCTGATTTCCTTTGATTGTGTTAAGGATTTGTACACGTTTTAATTTGTACATACAACACACCCTGTGTGTAGGGCTTGCTGCAGCGTAGTTTTTTGTTTTGTTTTTATTTTGCTGCAGCTTGGTCTTCAGTTCACGATTTTCTTGAAAACCTTCTATCCTCTTGTCTTGGATGCTCTGGCTACAGCCCTGTGAAACCTTGCCGGAGCTTCAGTCTGTCCACAGTTCTTTACATACTTCAATGAAGCTTATTTAAATCAATCTCTCCCCCCCCCTCTGTGTGTGGCACTTTTTTCCACCTTTCCGTGAGTTCTGGGGGAGCAAACTTAGATTGTTAGGCTTCTACCAAGTGCTCTTACCTACACTACCATCTTTCCAGCCCCTCGCAGAAAATTAAACAGCCGTATAGTTGTTATTCCTTTTTAAATTTTTAAATTTTATTTTACAAATTATTGTGTGAATGCTTTTCCTGTATGTATGTATGTGTATGTGCATGTGTGTGTGTGTGTGTGTGTGTGTGTGTGTGTTATGTGCACCACGTCCCTGCCTGGTGCTCACAGATATTAGAAGATGGTGTCAGATCCCTGGAATTAGAATTTGGAAGTCTAGCTGGCCAAGGTGGGTGCACACTTTTAATCCCAGCACTCTGGAGGCAGATGCAGGCAGACCTTAGAGTCTGAGGCTAGCATGGTCTATAGAGCAAGTTCCAGGGCAGCCTGGGCTACTTTGAGAAACCCTGTATTGTTTCAGAAAAACAAAAACAAAACCAACCAAACAAAACTCCCAAACAAAACAAAAAGGATGGTTGTGAACAATCATTTGAGTGCTGGGGACTGAACCAGGGTCCTCTCCAAAAGCAGTCAGTGCTTTTAACATCATCACCATCTCTCAGGTCATATTTAAAAAAAAGAATTATTTATTTTATGTATATGAGTATGCTGTCGCTGTCTTTAGACACACTAGAAGAGGGCATCAGATCCCTTTACAGATGGTTGTGAGCCACCATGCGGTTTCTGGCAATTGAACTCAGGACCTCTGGAAGAGCAGTCAGTGCTCTTAACCACTGAGCCATCTTTCTAGTTCCGCATATTCTTCTATGAACAGATTCCAGTGTCTTTCTAGGCTAAAAGTTAGAGGTACAATTAGGATCTTTAAATGTCAGTCAGCCTTGAGTTCACAACTCAGTATTACCATCACATAAGCTACATGCTTAGATTTTCAGTACATAGCTGCTAACACAAACTTGTTAGGAAAGCTGGACACTGAGGACCAAAGCTGTGAGCGAGCCCCAGGAGCATGAGCAGTTTTCCTCAGGAAATAGCTCATCAAATCACACAGGAAGGAGTACAACTTAAAACATTCAGTGCACTTCACTTACAGAATTATGATCTGTACACTTTTGTTCTATAAATATATATTCTTGCACATTTGGTTTTGAGGTTGCCTGACCAACATTTTGTTTTGTTTTGTTTTAGACTTTTATCCACCAGAAACCTCAACCTTCCTTATTTCTTCTTTAGTCGGGAGGGAAAAAAGGATGGATACAGACATAGTGTCCAAACTAGAGGCTTTTCTTCTTGAAAGCCCCCCACTACAGGGTAGTCTCTCCTCCTCCCCTTTGTAGGTGTGGCACTGGGGATCAATGGTGGGCTTTGTGAATAATAAGCTAGGCTTACCACCCCACCTCAGCCCTGCCTTTTGTTGTTGTTGTTGTTGTGTTGGTTTTCCAGACCAGGTTTCTCTGTATAGCCCCGACTGTCCAGGAGCCACTTTTTCCCCTCAAAAGTCTTTGGAATCACTTATTTCTAGGCAGCTAAAGTATATTTTCCTTCTCACTGGACATTTGCCAAGCTCCTGATAGTATCAACTATTACCCGCTGTGAGCCACAGCCTCCATTTCGAATTCTGACTGTCCTTGTTCCTAACCAGCTGCTTCCTGCTCTAAGGTCTCCTTATTAGGGTCAGAGGGACAAAGAGAAAGAAGGTCCTGAATAGACACCAGAATCTTCATACCTATTGTCCCACGGTAATGCCATTCATTGCTGGCTGTGAGCTTATTCCCCACAGAGAATATAGGCTAGGGATGGTCCTGCAGTAACTCCTCACTCAGTGGGTTCAGGGACTTACTCCCTGTTCCCTCGCTATGGGAATTAATTTCCTGTATACCTCAGCCCTTGACCCAACAATTAGATCCCACCTGGTCAGCTCTCTGTTGGGAAGGGGGGAGGGGGAGCCCTTGCCATCAGTCCTTCCTCTTTATGGTCGGTCTGTCTGTTCCTGTCAGAACAGAGATGTCATTTTCCTCCCTATGGGAGGATTCATGATGACACTGGCAACAGAATACTTGAGGGTGGACAGAGATGTGGCTGGGGCACTATGCTATGCAGCATGAAAGAGCTACAGACCCTCAGTGACAGAGCCCTGAGTTTCCCAGCGCAGTTTCTGGGCTTTCCTTCGTTTTTTTGTGAGTGTAGAAGAGCTAACATCAGGGTCAAGGGCAGACCGCCCGCCCGCCTGCCGCCTGCCAATGCTTGGATTCTCCGTTTACAACTCTCTTTTTACACTGTTATTCTGTCTTCCTCTAATTTCCTCGTGGCAGGAAGAAGGACTCAGCTTTGGGCTGACAAGATTTGGAGCTAGTCATGGAGCGAGTCTATGAGCCTTTCTCTGGACACCTCTGTGGCCTGGCTGCATAATGGTTAAGTGTCAGACCAGTGATCAGGTGGTCTTCACAGGGGGAACTTACTTTTGCAGATGAGCCTTTATTTATAATGAGGTGACACCTTGATAAACATATTGTAAGATGAACACATCTTAAATTGAAAACAGATTGAGTATGCCTAAGCTACTGCACATTGTTGCTTAGCAACATACTGCACAGCAGAGTACCATTTTTTTTTTCCTCCTGGTGATTACGTGGCTGTCTGAGAGCTGTGGCTTGCTGCTCTGCCTGGTATCTGAAGTGTTTGTTATATTGCTAATCCAGGAAAAGATGAAAATTTAAAGTATGAAGCCCAGTCTCTGCTGAATGAACATTGCTCTCTTCCCCAACCTAAAACCCCATTCCAAGACACCTCTGTGGGTGTCTTACTAGGAAACACCCGTGGTCACTGTCTGGTTTTTATCCAGTTTATTTCTAGAGAGACAGCTAATGTCTAGGAGAGCCCTAGTGGTAAGAGAGGGGGTGCAGGTCAGGTGAGAAGGAAGGAGGCAGGAGAACAAAGCGCAGGGGACAACAGATCACTGGGATAATTACAACTCCCAGAGAAGACGGGGTCTCCAAAGCCAGTGGGAAGGGGAAATGCCCAGACCAGAGGGAGGGAGGGAGGGAGGGCAGGGTAGAGGTTGATAGGGGACCTACAGGCACAGGGTGTTAGCCCAGCAGGGTTCCAGGGGGAGATCTACTTGGGGACTTGGGGCAGGCAGCACCAGTTCCATTGAAGTTCTGTGACAAAGATGGCCAGAATGATTCGGTGGTCTGAACTCTCTCAGGGGNCTGGGGGTCAGTTGGTAAAGTCAGGTAGGTTTTACCACCTGTCTCCTAGGGAGGTGGCACCAGGATGAGGCTGCAGAAGGCAGTGGACTGTATCTGTCACCTTGAGCGGCTGGGACATCTGCCACCTGAGCAAAGGCTCAGCTGAGACTGAAAGTGGATGCTGGGGGCAGGGAAAGTAACAGTCCATTGTGGCTTTGTAGCAGGGGCTAGAAACCCACTTGCAGCTCTCCTCGCACAGCTCAGAGGACGGTAAGCACACATGACACTGTTACCACACTCTTACTTTCTGTTTGTTCGAAACAGCAAATGAGTTCGTTTTAAAGGAAAAAAAAAAAAAAAAAACCAGCGAGCAAGCAAGCAAACAAACAAAAAAACCATCATGAACTTGAAAACGGAGTGAAGTTAGGCTCCTTTCTCCTACAAAGTGTTTTCAGAGCATCTAGGAAACGGTTTTTAAAATATTCCCTTAGGGGCTAGGGAGCTACAGCTCTGTCAGTGGTGCAAGGCTTGCCTGGCACAGGCAGAAGACACCAGGGCCTGGGGGCAGGGAGGCAGTCAATTCTACAGATGTGAGCTCAGGCAGAGATGGGGTGCACGGTAGGAATTGGCCTTGGCCTCTTCTCTTCAGCCTCCCTGATATGGGCGGTTCACTTTTAAAAACTTATCTTTAGACAGGATCTCACTTTATCACCCTGGCTGCCTCTGCATCATCCTGAGCTCTGGAACCAAAAGCCTGCTCCATCACTGCTTGGCTGGCATTTCCCCCCACCCCGATTCTGCAAGGAGATTTTGTTCTTTTTTTTTTTTTTTTTTTTTGGTTTTCAGAGACAGGGTTTCTCTGTATAGCCTTGGCTGTACTGGAACTCACTTTGTAGACCAGGCTGGCCTCGAACTCAGAAATCTGCCTGCCTCTGCCTCCCGAGTGCTGGGATTAAAAGCGGCTAAGATTTTGTTGTTTAGTTTAGCTTAGTTATTTCCCCTTTGTTCCTAATAATTTATTTCCTTGCATTTTCTTTTGTCTGCTGCAGTTTTCTTAATATTATGATCTCCAATTTCAAGCGTTTTCCTGTAGTTGGCATGATTTGTTTATATCTGAGTAATAAATGTTCTATCATGTTTTCATATCCCATTTTCTTTACCTATTTGACTCTTGTTGATAATACTTTGTTAAATCTCTCTCTCTCTCTCTCTCTCTCTCTCTCTCTCTCTCTCTCTCTCTCTCTGTGTTTCTCTGGGTATGTTGCCACTTAGCTCTTGCCTTTACAAAAATAATTTAAATTGCATTTGTTTGTTTTTGTGTGTGTGTACACACACAACCTCCACACAAAGAGAGGGGTGTATGTGCATAGGTACCCCGTGCACTTGCAGAAGTTAGAGGCAATGGGGGTTTTCCTTTCACTGGAGATAGGACTCAGATCATCAGTGCCTTTCTCTACCTTCTGAAATACCTTGCTGGCTCATTTTATTTATTATTATTATTATAGTAATTATTATTAATTTATTTTGGTTTTTCATGATAAGGTTTCTCTATGTAGTACTGGCTGCCCTGGAACTCTCTTTGTTGACCAAGCTCACCTAGAACTCACAGAGACCCACCTGCCTCTGCTTCTCAGTGCTGGGGACTAAAGGTGAGTGCCACCATGCCTGCTTGCAGGCTCAGTATAAAAATTACACTTTTTGTCTTGTATGTTCATGTGTGCAGCATCCATGTCATGTACAGATGTCAGCAGCTCACAGCACTGATTGTCCCCAGCTGAAACAAGAATGGCTGTAAAGAAAAGCTGTGGAGTTTGGCAAAGCCAGGCTAGAGGCAATTGGGAGCTCTGGGGAGAACCTTTTGGCTACCTTGCTGCTGGGGAAAGGCAGGGCTCTGTCTTCGGAACCATCTGCTCTGGCCTGGTACCTGTGCCATTTGTACACTACGAAGAGGGGTTTTACAATAGTTGACTGAAATATTTTTTAATATTTTATTCTATTTTATGTGCATTGGTGTTTTGCTTGCATATATGTCTGTGTGAGGGTGTAGGATCCCCTGGAGCTGGAGTTACCCTTGTGACCTCCCACTTGGGTGCTGGAAATATGAACCTGGAACCTCTGGAAGAACAGCCAGTGTTCTTAAAACCACTGAGACATCTCTTCAACTCCACTTACATCTTTAGTGCAATTAAAGCTGAGTTTAAGGGCAAAGAAGAAGAACTTAAGGAATCCAGGCAAAGTCATTAAGAGACAAAGCTGCCATAAGTCTGAATTGAGGAACGACTCATTTTTAGGGTAAAATGAATTCATAGGATAGTTCCTGAGAATATGTCTTGCTAACATTTTCCGTAGTGGATGAACTGAAAAGAAAATTAAATGGAGCTTTCTGTATTTCTTACAATACTGGCAATGATTTGATGAAGTGCTCAATTTTGGAGCTTGCTGTGTTTTTTCTAATTATTTTAATTACAGTGCCATAAAGCCTACCTCTTGTATTTATTTTTTTCTTAAACTACTGCCATCACGGTATAGGGTAACATCTAACATCCTGATGTTTTGTTAATGTTAGCATATGGGTGCACACACTCTCATGTACAAACAGGCACCCATGGAAGTGCATGAATTTGTGTATGCTTACAGGCTTATACTCTGATTTGAGACCATCTCCAACAGTTGTGGCCAGAGCCAAGGTTGTTTGAGAATTCAGTTCTGAGCCAGTGTTCTTCCCAATTCGTTATTAGTTATGAAGACAGATGATGTGCACAGATCTGTATTGTCTTTCCGTAATTTTAACTACTTATCCATTAATTTCGTTGGACTAGATTCTAAGATGTTTAACCAGCGGATTTTCTGCTTCCCAAGTCTTCCACAAAAGCGCGGAAAAGTCCTCGATCCTAGAAGGACCTGGTAAGTGAAGACGCATTGGCTTGTTTGATCCAAACGGAAGATTTCAGGCTCCCTCCCTTGTTTGATCCCAACGGAAGACTTCAGGGTCCCTCCCTCGTTTGATCCCAACGGAAGATTTCAAGATCCCTCCCTTGTTTGATTCCCAACGGAAGATTTCAGGGTCCTTCATTTGTTTGATCCAAGCAGAAGATTTCAGGGTCCCTCCCGTAGTTGACTATATTGGCTATGATTAAAAAAAAAAAAAAAAAAACATGGAAAACTTGTCCACAAAACAACTCAATTAAATTGTTTCGTAAAATTTCGTTTACTGGCGGGGTTTTGGAGAAATCCTTGGTGTGGTATAAAAGTCTTAGCAATATGAAGATTTAGATTTAGTTGGTTAGCGTCATATACAGTGCCAATGACACGAAGGGCTTAGTTTGTCCTGTGGTGGCGGAGGCGGAGGCGGTGGCAGAGCTGGTAGTAGGGTGGCAGCAGTTGTGCGCAGGTGTATTCGTGTGTTGTGTGTGTGAGCGGGAGCACACACTTGTTTGTGAGTTTGTTAGCAGAGAAGGGTGCTTGATGAAATACGGGGCTTACAGTGGAAGAAAATGATTTTTGAAACTAGAGCTTAAAAGCTTTAACGGTTTAAACGGTATTTGGAGTATTTAGCTACTTTTTCCATTTTTCATACTAGATAAAATAAGCAGACCACCCTGAACAGAGATTTCGATTGCTGCTCTGTCTCTCCATAGGTGGATTATTGAAGGATAACTTTAGAGCCCCAGAAGGATCCTTGTAATTCAGTGTTTTGCCAGTAAGAGAGGAAACGAATGATGTTAAGGTAGTAATGGTAAAAGTTTCAGAAGCGAAAATTTTGAATTGTCGGGATGTTCTCAGAGAGAAGTCAGAAATCCCTCCTAGGGATTCAGGAATAAAAACATTTCAGGGTTAGGGGACCCCACTCAGCACGTAGAGCCTCAGAGAAGAACTTTAGATCATGAGTTGTCTTTCAAGAGACACCCAGAATAACTGAAATCAAAGTGCACCCCTACCTACCGCGAATGAAAGCACTGGGTGGAAGACTGTACTGCAAACAGCCAAGCAGGGGCCTGTGGACAATCCCCTTCCCGTCGGCTGCAGGAGGGACGTGGTTCTGATTCAAACGCGTGTTGTAGCTTAGTGGTAGGAGCTCAGCCCGCGAAAGTGCAATGAAGGCACTCGCAGCCAAGCTTGACGACTTGAGTTTGATCCCCAGAGTTCACCGTTGGAGGAGATACTGGACTCCCTCCGACCTCCACAGTGCACCGCAATGCAAGTGAGTATCGTTCCTCTACAACACATATCCAATTAGAAAAATGATTTAAGTGGTGGAAACTGATTTTTTTCAATACCTATTGATAGGAGAGGAAAGAACTAAGCTCTGTTATATTAAAGGCGATGTTAAAAGCGATGCAGAGAATAAATGCTGAGAGGGGCTGTGAGGAGGATGAAAGGACTTGAAGGGCGCTCCATAGAGTCAGCCGGGGAAGTGTCTGAACAGCAGCAGTCCAGTGATGCCCTGACAGCCCCTAGCTCCCTGCATTGCCGCACAGCCTTTCGTTCTTCAGCTGTACGTTTCAGGTTTGAGCATTTTTAGGTCAGCTAGCCATTTCTTTCCTCTTTGCTCCCATATCATGGCTTGGGGAAGAGCCTCTTTTTAGCACCCTTGAGAATCCCAAAAGCCGAAACCTGAGAGAAGAGATGGAGTGGCAAACACAGAACTGAGAGGGACGCTGGGAAGCTGGCACAGCAGCTTTGCCAAGAGGCTTGGTGGACAGTCCTCTGAATGCAGGACCTCAGCAGCCTGCCACTACGTGAGGCCTGAGGCACCACCTTGATTTTCCTAGTATGTCTTGCTGTTGTCGCTAAGGGGCAAAAAGTGCCCTTACAATTACTTGGAAACAGAGACTAACTTTGGTGAATAGTGTACATCCAAACTGGTTTTATTTTTATTTATTATGTGTATGTACGTGCACCTACCTGGATTTATGTGCATGCAGGTGCCCACAGAGGTCATAGGGCATTGGATATGATGGAACTGGAGTACTGGCAGTTGGGAGCCGCTGCAGTGGGTGCTGGGAACTGTATTCTGAAAGAGCAGTTCTTGCTCTTAACTGCCGCCAACGCAGTTGCCGCCACAGTCGCCGCCACCGCTGCCGCCACCGCTGCCGCCGAGACTTCATAGCCCCTAGTCTCACTTAAATTATAAGCTTTTGTTCACTTTTCAAAATTTCTCAAAAAATCCACTCCAAACAAACGAAAACAACTTATAAATCCTAAAAAAACAAAACAATTGAACAAACAAACAAAAATACCTCAGAAAGCATACATTTTTAACAGCTTTTCCCAAATCCACATTTGAGTTTTTGTAGTGACTGTTTAAATGTTTTCTAGCAAGAAAATAGACATACGATTTCCATGTAAAATAAATCAGTATGGTTTTGGTTTTTTTGTTTGTTTGTTTGTTTTAGACAGGATTTCTCTGTATAGCCATGGCTGTCCTGGAACTCACTCTGTAGACCAGGCTGGCCTCGAACTCAGAAATCCACCTGCCTCTGCCTCCCAAGTGCTGGGATTAAAGGCATGCGCTACCACTGCCTGGCAATCAGTATGTTTTTGTAGGTTTGGAAGCGCAAGACTTGGTTTCAGTGTGCAGATTTTGGAGGAGTATATTGGCTTTCTCAGGCATTCACAACCAATTTATTTCTAGTATATATTAGAAGTTCTCTTACCGTCGAAGGCAGACTTCGAGGGCCACGGAATGATTCTAAGAAGCCTGGACCTATTTGGAAACAAAGTGGCTCAATGCCAGTAAGGTGCTGCCAGTGAGGTGCTGCCAGTGAGGTGCTGCCAGTGCTGCCAGTGCCTCACATACTTAGATCTGATAGGATCATCCAGCGAGGAGTTGTGCCATTTCTTGTTATAAAAGAAACATAGTGGGTGTGTTTTGTTCATTAGAGTAAAGATACACACCTGCTTGAGTCATTTGAAGCCCCGCTTTACAAATGCCCAGTTTGGTGTGGACAATTTTGTCAGGTTGCTGTAGGAAGCATAAACGTTCTAGAATGGGTACATCGAAACTGCATAAACGCTTTTCTATAGTTGCCATGGATCATTTGGAAGCCACACAAACTTTTGCAGGGGAGGAAACTGTCTTTCAGGCCACTGAGTGAGTTTAAAGACTGCTACAGACAGAACGCTCAAGCCTTTTAGGGGAGCTGGATAGACCACCTGCAGCTGTGTAGCTAGTGAGGGACAAATGTGCCTTATTCCTCGGGACTTAAAAGCACTTGCACCAACTTATGGCTGCAAGGAAACTAAGCTAGGGGATTTCCCGGCGTACCTAAAAATCTCATTCTGAGCGAAGTGCCGGGTAAAACAGTGCATTTTATTAGTCAGTGCCAAAATGAGGCTGACAAATTAAGATGGAACTTTGGCATTATTAAACATAATAACAGAATGGTGACTCTTTTGTATTGTGCTACAATTCACTTTTAATTCGAGCAAAATGCTTCTTTTCATCTGATTCTCCTTGTCTTATGTTTGGTGATTCTGTATATTATATAGGAACCCAATATGAAGTGGGTTCAAGTTTATACACTTAGTTACATATACATGTGTATACACATATATGCCCTCTGTTTGTAGATTAACTAACTTACATTTAGAAGAGAGGATAAAGCAGAACAGCCCTCAGCCCTAAGGCCAGCAAGGGGCCGTGTGCTGCAGTTTATCTAGGGACGTTCTCGCCTCCCACGGAGCGTAGGTGGGGAGGCACAGAGTTGGGGTGGCAGCGACTTCAGTCTTCACACCCATAACATCAGTGACCTTCGGTTCCAGAGAAAGAAGCCTCTGTTCTTGCAAAAGCTACATATTTATCATTTCCAGCCTATTTTAGTAATGTCCCACAGGGAGGCATCCAGAACTATTATCAGGTGTATTGGCTAAAGGAAATTTTCCTGGTGGCACGCGGCTTTCCCAGGCAAGCACTTTAGGGAGTTTGGTGGGCATCCTACTGATATTCTCGATCTTCTGGGGGGGGGGTAGCCTCCCAGCTCTGGTTTTCTCATCTGGAACCCTCTGCAGTGTGTTTTGCCAGGTACTGTCTTGTAGTCTTTTTGGAGATTTCTGTGGCATTTGCATGTGGGACTCCTGGGCAAAACTTGAGGAGACACTGTGTCCAGACTGTGCAGTGCACAGGAAAATCCCTCTTAGCTGCTCTTCCAAGTACTCTGAGCTGAAGTGTGTGGGGCACTCAGCTCCTAGTTGATGATCAGTTGGGGTTGGGAAAGTAGGGCACTACCAGCATCACCAGTGTGCTCTCAGGTAGTGGTGGCTGTGAGAGGGACAAGAGCAGGCAAACGCTTAACACTGTGGACTCGCTGACTGTCTCTGGCTACAGCGATACTGCTCGGTTCTAGTTCTAACAAAATACAGCCTTATTGTATTCCTGGGCAGCCAACAACCCGACCCTCGTCCAACCTTATGTACCCACTAGTGAGCTGCGTCTGAGTCCTCCATATTTCATTAGGGCTGTAGATGTGGCGCAGGTTAAAGGCACTTCCCGCTAAGCTAAAGGATTGGAGTTCCATCCCCTGATCTGCAAGGTGGAAGGAAAGAACTAAATTCCACATATTATTCTCTGATCTCCACATTGGGGTATGGTGCATGTGCTTGAGCACATGCATGACACGTGCATGTGCTCACGAGCACATGTGCACACACACTAAATAAATAGACAAAACATATAATAACAGTAATAATGAAGAATGTATACAGTGGGCTGACAAGATGACCTGAGTTTCATCCCTGCAACTACTGCAAGCTGTATTCTGATCTATACACACACCATGCACACACATGTCATGATACAGTGTGCTGTGGTACATGAACACGTATGCACACATGCATGCACACACATGATAATATAGTTATGAAAATTACTGCTGGGAAGGCAGATTTTTACCCCCACCCCCTTACCCTCCGCTCCTAGTTCTCCAGACAGGAGGCACGGAGCCTCTCAGAGATGTGAATGGAAGTGCAAAAGCAAGGTAATCTAGCCGCGGGAGGTAAGCTGTATGAAGGAGAGCAAGACAGCAAACAAATATAAAGGCCTGGCTAGTTTTAGTAGCCTCTGGGCCATAAGGTTAGACCCTCAGCTGTCTTACCTTGCTCTTTGTAGTCCTTTTGGGCAAGTGAGATATCTAATTAAAAGAGGTGATTGGGAGCTGTGATTAGGGAATGGTTATTTTGCATAGCAAAGGCAGGCATGTTGGAATTAAATTTGTGAAATTAGTTAACCGTCTCTCTCTCTCTCTCTCTCTCTCTCTCTCTCTCTCTCTCTGTGTGTGTGTGTGTGTGTGTGTGTGTGGGTGGGTGTGTGGCGGGGGAGTGATTACTCAAGCTTCAGCTTCAGCTTCATCAGAAATATAGGAACTAGGAGGGCTCAGCTTGGAGTCTGCAGTTTGATCCTCAGGACACAGTAGAAGGAGAAAACCAACTCCTACAGATAGTCCGCTGATCTCCGCACTCATGGCATGCCACATTCTCATCGTGGCGGACACACACACACACACACACACACACACACGGCATAGTGCACATGCTAGGACACATACGTGTTGCAGCACACATATGTTGCAGCACGTATATATCATGGCACACACTGGCACATTTGCATTTACATCCTGGCATGCACGTTCCGTGGCATGCTCATGCAGTGGCACATACTGGCTGTTGCACATGTGCTGTGGCATGCACACACAGTGGCACATTCATACTGCAGTACATGCATGTCAAGGCACACTTTGGCCATGGCACACATGAACACATAAATATAGTAAAAACGGAATAAAATAGGAACCGAGGCCAAGCTCCATGGGAAAGCATCGGCGCAGCGCTCCCTAGGCAGGGGCTCCACTTCCATTCAAATATCATGATGTGTAAAGAACATTAGAAAATCCCATACCCATACTGTCAAGGACTGAAAGTGCTGGAGTGTTGATTGTCTTTGAATTCCACTAATGAAAATTTTAGGAATACAGGCTATGGAAAATAAAATCCATCTCGATGTTTTCCTTATAACAGCTTATATCTACACAGACAGATTAGCTCTCTTTTGCAGTGCCTAGGAGGCAATCAGCTGCTTCCAGTTGCTTCTGCCCAGCCACCTGCTACCAGAAACTCATCCTAGAAGAGCGTGACAGCAAGTTTCGTACTCTTTGAGTGATATTTGGCTACAAACATTGCTGCTGCCACTCTGAGTGAGGGATGGAAGGAAGGGCTGTGGGCCTAGAGTCAGTGGCAGGAATAGCAAACAAGGTTTCCAGGGGAATAGCGAACAAGGAGGGTTTCCACCAAGCAGGGCATCTTCCTCTAATCTGCTGACTGCTGAGCAAGGGCAATTCCTGTTGGAGACAGCAGAATTGGAGAATACAGAAATCTATCTGAGGTCAAGTTTTGAATAATAATCAGAATTTTGTTTGTTTTGTTTGAAATGGGTTCACTCTGTAGTTTTAGCTGCTTCCATGTACCATATATGCCATGAACTCATAGAGATCCACTTCCCTCTGCCCCAAAGGTGTTCTTGGGAGTTATAAAAGAAGCAGGGAGGGAAAATGTCAAAGGAAAGATAATTTCTGAATTGATTGAAATTCTGTTGTAACGTCTTGCTACCCCGGAGCCTACAGAGATGTAGAATCTGTGAACTTCTCAGCCTCTGGAAAAAAAAAAAAGCGGGGCCCTCTAGTATGTTCTAAAAAAGACATTCAAGATGAGAGGTCTGGGATGCTGCTGAGATGGAGCCACAGTGAACGTGCGCCTGCAGGAAGCTCTGCACTGAGCTGCTCTAGAGAGTGGTCTCAGCTGCCGGAGAATCTGCTGGCTCCCGTGTAGGACGCAGACCGTTAGCATGGAAACTGCAATTGCTTTCCAGCCTCAGGTTCTACTTGTAATGGTGATGTGGGAAAAAAATACAGCATGAGCTCAGACAGTGTCACTTCATGAGTGCTTGCTGTGCCAGACTACCTACCTCGGCCAGAGGCACGTTGCTTCCGATGCGACATGCTCCACAGGAAAGAGCAGAACTCAGAGAGGAGGAAATAAGCTGAAAGCCTTGCAAAGAAAAAAGGTCACATTGCTTTTAGAATTGTTCAAGTATGTCAGAAAATATTACCCCCCCAGCCCCTTTCTTACAGTTTCATTTTATAAATTTATTAATAAATAAACTTACTAATTTATTTAATTTCTTGTTGTGCGCGCTCTACTTCTATTGTGGTTTGGAGGATCAAACTGAGATCGTTGCGCATTCACAGCGCTCGATTCTCCCGTCTCACGGCCCAGGAATTCATTTTCAAAAACCTAATGCATACTGCTGCTTTCAGCAAGAGAGAGACCTGTTAGGCAGAAAGGTGGCCTTTTCTCCACAGCATTTCTAAAGGTTTGTCTTCCGTCCCTGCCAATCCCCTTCCTCTGGCCGTTGGACTATGGATGTGGATTCATATGACGCGGAGCATATGACAGCCTCCATAGCACAGTACCTTTGATGAAGAATTGGATCCAACTTGCTCACATAGCAAGGATTTATATTGCGCGCTGGCAGCTAACTGAAGAGCCATCATGATCCTCAGGTGCCAGGGCCACTTGTGCTTACCCTTTCTGTAAATACGGCGCTCCTAATTTAGTAAGAAGAAAGAACAGACGCTAAAACCATGACCTATAATTATATCTATGGGATCCATCAGTAAGCACGTCGGGATGGCGACTAAGCATTTGGCAGTACATTTTCTTTGGATAGTAGATATAAATACAAATACCTTAAATATACTAGTCATGTTGTTTGTATTTAAAAATTATCTGTAACCTTAGTTAGGTTAAAGCCATTTATATTTGAAAAGAATGAGTAACATTGATATTAAATCACTTCTTTCAGGGATTTGTCAAAAGGGAATATTGTGGCCTTATAATTGCATTACATTGTAGAAAATGTAATTAATTTAAATGAATGTTATTTGTGTATAAAGACAGCTTAGGTCTGTGCAGATTGTTTTCTGAGTAATGAGTAGGAAGCTGAATCCACAAACCCCACTTACAGTGCAGTAGTGCGAGTGCCCCCACTTCTCTCTGACCTCGGTGCTGGTCCTCACCCCAGGCACTCAGTTTTTTTTTTGTGCCTTGTGTTCCTCATCATCCTTGATTGCTAGAGTTAACCTCACTGTGTTTAATTTTTATGTGTTCTCGAAATCAGCTTTATTGTAAGCAAATCTGTGACTACTTTAAAAGACTGGAAACAGAAAAAGATAAATCTTTGTCAACTCAAAACAAAATATAACAAAATCTAAAAAATCAAACCGAGGACCAAACCGCCCGAGCTTCTGCATCTTGTCTCTTCACTGTTGTGCAGTCCGAACACTGGCACTGGAGAAACCGCACGCTTGAAGACAGATAAGGGGACCTGCTGGATGGTTTAGCGGGTAAACAGCGAATTGCACAAGCCTGCTCCCAGAGAACTGAGCACTGCAGCACGCCTGCACCTGCACGCATATGCACTAAGTCACAGCTACTATTACAATTATGTTTTTAAAACACAGGGAAAGGCTGTGGACATGCTAAGTTGTTTTGTTTTTTAAAAAGCCGAGATGAGCTCTCCAAAACCAGGGGGAGAAGGAATAATGCTGTACCATCTCAAGTAAACCTGTGCCGGGAGTTTAAATGGCAGGGAAGCCTGAAGAACAGACTTTTCACTGGCTGATGTGATGAAACAAACCCACGTGGTGAAGTGCTCGCTGTGGCATGCTGTAACAGCTCTGGCTCTGAGCTCCAGCACACCAAGGATGTCCATTGTGGTAGAAGTCTCCTATGCTATATTGCAAGTTTGAGCATTTTTAGGTTGGTTTGGGGTACATGAAACCCAGTCTTTCGAAATAAAAAATTATAAAAGGGAAGGGAGAAGATCTGTCCATGGTCTGGTATATTTAGTCATCTTGGTTTGCTATGCCCTGACTCGCATCTGATATGTAGAAAGAATCACTCTAAGAGTTAGTTTTACATGCTGATGGTTCGTTCATCTTTATACTTAGGTAAAATAGGTTTCTACCACTATTTGATGATTTTCTGACTTTGTAGACATTAACTATTAGCTTGGATTCTATGGAATGGGTTTAACTCTTGCAGGCTCGCCCCCCTGCACTCTGGTTCCTACACTTGGTTGTCCCGAAAGCCTATTGCATGCCTATCATATAGCTCTGTAACAGTCATCCATCTGCCTTCCACGCCCTTCATCAACTTTTTTTGTTTGAGCAGGCGATGAAGCAAAGGGCATTATCACCTTTAGATTAAAAAAAAAATGTTTGCTGGTTTCCTACATTTATATAAAGAATCTTAGTCATTTTCACTGCCAGTCCCTTCTCTCCAGTTGAAACCCTTATCAACAAGCTCCCTCCTATTTTCATGTCTTCTTTCTGTGTGACCCACTGAGTTTAATTAGAGTTTCTTGCTGGAGCGTGGGGAGGAGGTAATTTACTGGTGCTTTGGCCACTCATCAGTGACTACATCGCTGAAGAAAATGACACCCCCCTCCCCATCAACCATTAGCTGTGGATAGTCCCTCGGGAAAGGAAGGGTCTGGCCTCTTAGACCCCTCTCCCGTCCATGATTAAATATAGACAGGCCCAAGCTTGTGCAGGTTTTGTGTGGATTGTTACAGCTTCGGGGAGCTCGTGATTGCAACAGCTATGTCAAGCACAGAGGACACTTTTTCTTTCTTTCTTTCTTTCTTTCTTTCTTTCTTTCTTTCTTTCTTTTCTTTTCTTTTCTTTTCTTTTCTTTTTTTTTTTTCTGCACATCTCCTACACTGTGGCTCTCACATTCTTTCTGCCCCTCCTCTCCCAAGTGTCTCCCCATCCCCAGCCTTAGAGTGGGGATGGAAATAGCTGTCCCATTTGGGGTTGTGAAAGCCACTATCACTCCGCACTCGGGCCAGCGACTGGTTTGAGCAATAGTGGTTGCAGGCTGCAGTGCTCAGCTTCTCCATTACCAGTGCTCTCTCCATTGAGATGGTGCTCTCTCCATTGAGATGGTGCTCTTTCCATTGAGATGGTGCTCTCTCCATTCAGATGGTACTCTCTACCATTCACATGGTGCTCTCTCCATTCACATGGTGCTCTCTACCATTCAGATGGTGCTCTCTATCATTTAAAATGGAATGTTTTTATGTTTCTCAGGAGACAACTGGACCAGAATGCACATATTTATAAACATTCTGTTTTAAATTGATGATTTGGATGCGATGCGCAATGTGAGTGGATTGTTAACTTTTATAGATGACATATACACTTTTAGTAGTGCCATGATCAAACCCGGAATCTTGTGCACTCATGGTGGAGTTACATATGCCCCAACCCCAACAAATACTCTTTATTATTTTGTTCCATATGTTTGTTTGGAGAATAAAGTTCTGCTACATTGCTAGGATGGCCTCAAACCACTGATCCTCCGACCTTTTTAAACATTTCTGACCTAGGGTCTTTACCATCTCCCTCCCCCCCCCAATGCTGCTCACTGTGTAGACCAGGCTGGCTGCAGACAACCCACTTGTGCATTACTACATCTGGCACCCCAACTTCTTTAAAAACATTTCAGTGTGTGTGTGTGTGTGTGTGTGTGTGTGTGTATGTGTGTGTGTGTGTAGACCAGAGAACAGTTTTCAGTAGTTCCTTCTCTCCACCCACCATGTGTGGGTTCTGGAGATGGGACTCCAGTTGCCAGACTTGGTGGCAAGTGTCTTTACTCACTGAACCATCTTGAGGGTCCCTCATCCTCTTGTGTGTTGGGATTACAGGTAAGTGCAATGCTGGTTCTCACGGTATATTCTTTAAAGTGATAAAATGTCAGGCTATTGTATAAAAGTTTATAAATAGGTATGATAAAGAACAATATAATAGATTTTAGGCGGTATACTAAACCCCCAAGTTGATGAAGGTCTAAATTGCTATATAATTCAGCAGTGAACTCTAGATCTCCTGTACAGCCTTTCCCCATGAGATGTTAGTCTAACATTAGCTAAAATGACCAGAAAGTGGACCAGAAAGTGATTTCTGGATAGAGATGAGCATTGTTTTTATTTAAAGGAAGACAATGTATACTTAGGGTCCTGTTCCCCCAAGACTAGGGAGAGATGGGATGCAAGAAACCTGTTGACTAAGGTCATTTGGATGAGTTTTTGCTGTGTGCACACCTCAATAATTGATTGAAAAGGAAATGGGAAATTACAACTTTTTGATCTTCTCTTATTGATAATGAACTTGTCCATCACTCATTAACAGTAGACAGAAATCAGATCTGAATGGACTGCAGTCTGGTGCAGAATTGGCATTGCCTCTAATACTGTTGGTTAGGATTACATTGGAAGAAAAATTATGTGTGCCCCATAAGACAGGGATAGTTTATTTTCTTACATGTAAAACACCCTCCCAGACTTTGCACATTATATATACATCAGTGTGTATATAAGAAGAAATAGAAGTAAAAGTGGTTAAGATGTTCCAGAAAAGCTTTCTCAAATGAAGTAAAAGTGGTTAAGATGTTCCAGAAAAGCTTTCTCAAATTCAGACCTTAATTTTTGTGACTCACGTTTTGAGTCAGCTGTTGATTGCTGTGATTTTTCCGTGCAGTACATCTTCTGTGACATGAAAATGCAGGTGATAGGTGAGATGACTCAGCTTGGCATGCAAACCCGACAACCTGAGTTCAAACCCTGGAAGGTGTGATGAAGAGACTCTCCCGGTCTCTGACCTCTACTTGGTCTTTTCGCTGAAGGAGCTCCATGCCTGGCACACCTACACATGCGTACTAACTATCCGTATAATATTTAAATTATAGATATAAGTTAAAATGTTTTAAACTGCTAGTAATGCACAAGATCTTAGTAATTCAAGCTGGTAGCCCAACCTCTCCCTCAAATTTTGGTGCTGGCACCTTCTTGATCTAAGTAGATGGCAGTGACTTTAGGTGATCTTCAAGCCATCTTCTCTCTCTGTGTTTCTGATTAAAGTTGAAAAGGGATTATAAGTGGGCTGCTTGACTCAGTTAAAAAAAAGAAAAAGAAAAAAAGAGATATTCAAGGTGGACTTTTTCCTTTTTGTTTTAGTACTGGATTAGCTTTATTGTGTGTGTGTGTGTGTGTGTGTGTGTGTGTGTGTGTGTTGAGTTAAAGTCTTGCTGGGTAGCCCAGGCTGGCCTCACATGTGAGATCCCCATGCCAGCAGGGCTTGTTTTTTTACTCTTCAGCCACAGGTCCCCCAAAGCACTGAGAACTAATGTTCTTGCTGAGCAACTGGGGACTGGCATCAAGGTAATAGATTTTAGCCCATCTTGTCATCTTCATTTCAAAGTGCTGGGGAAACTGTTTTTGGTTTTAGAAAAATCCTCTTCTCAAAAAAAAAAAAAAAAAAAAAAAAAGGCATTTCTTTCCCCAGGAAATCTTTTTCCACGTTTATTGTTTGTGTGTGTGTATTCCCCGTGCGCTTGAGCTGTCTTGAGAGCAGAAGCTTGCAAGTTGTTTTTAAGTTTGAATGGCAAGATGTCTAATACTTCCCTTCCTTGTAGGGTTGCGGGTTTCATTAAACAATAAATTTTTACTCGTTTGAAGCGAGAACAGTTTTAAACAGCTGCACACATCTTTTGTATGTGGAAGCAATACTGCCATCTGGCCAACAAAATCAAGAGTCCCCAAGTTTTTAAGATGCATTCTGATTTTGGAGATGTTGAAGTGGGAAGATTTAAAAAAAATGTGTGCTTTAGCTGAAATACACTTACGTCCGGAGAGAAGGGGTAATTCGTGACGGGGTTTCTTTGATAATTCCAAGGCTGGTATGTGTAAAACATTTCTCTTAAAGACGTTTGTATTTTTGGTGTTTTACAAGAAATCTAGAGACTGGGAATATACTTCAGGGTTTGGCTGGAGTGTGTGCTGAGTGGCTGGGATGAGTCTCCGGAAAGGCCGTGCCAACAGCTCCTAAAGCCACCAGGAATACTTTTACATAGAGCATAGCTCCCTAGCCTTGAGAGGTAGTTGTACTATAAGCCCTCAGGAGGGCAAAGCAAGAGATTTAAGAGTTTGAGACCAACCTGGGCTACTTAGTGGACACCCTGTCTGCAAAAGAAAAGGATGTGTGTGTGTGAAGGAAATAAATATAGCTTTCAGAGGCTGCTCTTATTTTAGGTAACGATTATTTTCTTCATCAGACTCTTAGTATATATTCAGTAGTAACTGATTTAGCTTTGTGTCTCCCCACAGCGCTTGTTTTTTGCTCACTACTGCTTTTGTAGAAGACAAGTCAGTGAACATACTTGAGAGCAAACAGATATTTGTTAATATTCGTAACCCTTTCTTGTGCTTATTAGAACTTTGAAAACCTTGTCTCTTTAAAGGAACCTGGGTCTCCCCCTTTGTTAGAGGGGGCTCATTGGATTCCTTTTACAGTTACTCTTCAGCAGTGAAACGCAGAACGAGATAGCAACCTTAAAACAGTGTCTAGCCGCGAGTAAAAGGGTCTTTGAAAAGCAGCTTTTGGTTGAGGCACCTCACTGCAGACTCCGGGCAACCAAGCGCTTCATTAACCCCTTGAACGCCATTCTCCTAGCCGGAATTCACATGTTGCTTTGCGAGCCATTTTTCATCTGGTCACTTGGGACTGATTTCTCCAAAAGCTGAAGCTTGGCTCTGGGTCCCGGCCCCAAGCCCCCAAACCCCAAGCTCTGATTCGGGCGGGGGCCGCGTGGGGCGGCGCCTGCAGGAAGTGTGCGCTTTAAGAGCGGGAGGAAGGGGCTCGCAGCGGCGGGGGCTGGCGCGGGGGCCGGGGGCGGCGCCGGGCCGTGCGTCAGAAGGGGCCCAGTGTTCGCACCTTCGCTGACGTCAGAGCTGCAGTGGGGCTGCGGTGCCTTGGCCAGCCCGTGCCATCCCGAGCCCAGTCGCGACTCGGAGCCCGCGTCGAGCGACACGCGCTCCGCTCAGCTCCGCTTCTCCGTTCCGGGCGGGCGTGGCCCGGGGCCCGGCGGCGTCGGGACGTTTCGGGGGGTCCTCGCGGCGCGGCGGAACCCAAGCGGCGGGCAACGCGCCCAGGCCGGCCGCGGCCCGCAGCGGCCCGGAAGGAGAGCAGGCGGCATCCACGGAGGTGAGTGCCGTGGCGGGGCGGGCCGTGGCGGGGTGCGGGCCGGGAAACCCGCTTCCCTGCCCGGGGGCGGCGTGGACGGCTCTCCCGGACTCCCGCGCTCGCCGCGACGGACTCGGGCGGCCCCACGGCGCGCAGCCCAGGGACGGCTGCGGGGCACGGCGGTGGGAGGAGGTGAGCCCCGGGGGCGGCAGGGACGCGGGAGAGGCCAGGGCGGGCGGCGGGCGGACCGGCCGCGCGAGGCATTCGGCGCCACCTGTCCACACACCCCCTTCCCCGCGTTGCCTGCGCGCTCGGTTCCCGGCCTTCCCGGCCGCGGAGTTTTACTGGGGACCGTCGATGCTGGGGCGTGTGAATGTGTGCGTGTTACCGATCGCTTTGCTGCCGTCGTGCAACAGTTGTGTAAAGCTGGTCAGAGACGCCATCGTCGTCTTGTTCCCCAGTAGGCCCTTTCCAGGTCCTTCGGTTTTCTGACGACAGTTATGGGTAGCTCGCGAAAGAAAAGGAAAAGATGCAGGTCGCAAGGCACTAAAAAACGGTTTTCGTCCCCAAATGATAGTTTTTTCTTTTTTTTAAATGTGTATTTGTTTTTGCTGCAGTTATATGCTTCGAGGGGCGGCGAGGGGCATGAAGAAAGCCCGTAGCAAATCTCATCCACTGGAGAGAGTCCATTAACAATTTCAGATTATCAGCCCCTTCTTTTTGGGAATGTATACGTTCATGTACTTGCTTCATATGCGTGTTTTACATAAGCGTGGGTGTTTATTTTTCGTTCTTTTCACTTAATACATTGAGGACTTTTTCTGTATGGTCTGAAACCAAAGCGTAAAATGCTAGCTAGAAACTCGTTGAAAATTTGATTAGGTATCACTGCAGTAGCCAGCCCATTGGCTGGAAGAAAGCTGAAATCAGGGTAGCAACCGGTTTCTATAAAATAGTGTTTACTCTTCCTAATAATTTGGGGCACTGTTTTTCATACTGCAATTTTCTACCGGTTGCTCAATTGAGAGACTGATGTAGTTATTCATGAATAACATTAAAAAAATGAATTAAGATAACAGAAAATGCCACAATGTATACAGCTAGGGTATTGTTTTGTGAAACCTCTAAAAACTGCGTGTGCGTGTGTGTGTGTGTGTGTGCGCATGTGTGTGTGTATGCACGCACTCTAGAGCATTGGGTTGTAATATAAAAATTTTATTGCTTCCTATGGTCTCATGCTAAATAACCTTAAAGTCACCAAAGTACTTTCAACACTCAAAAGGTATAAATGATGGAATTAAACTAAATGTTAATTTTATCCTTTTTTGTTTTCAGAGTACTGATAATTGTATAGTGTACCAAATTTGGTTGCTAATTATTTGCTTCCACCTAATATTAAAATTTTTTCTAAAAATTATTATAAATTATTTCTATTAAAAATGTCTAGATGTTAAGGAACTGAAGCACCATTTGCTCAGCTTCACTAGCCACCCTGTTTTTGGTGTGAGACCTGGAACAATATCCTTCCTTATTCTAAACCTCGGTTTGCCTCCTATCTTTTGATAAGATAATGCATTTGAAGCTGTTGACAGCATGCCTGGCTCAGATTAAGTGCTCACGGTTAGCTATTATTATTTTATTAGGACCCAATGGAAGTGTCCAGGATGCTTGTCGCCATCGGGAAACCAGCATAGCATGGATAACCCAAAAGGAAAAAAAAAGCAAAGGTGAAAATTAGTTGATAGTGTTATATGAAGGAACTGACACTGAATTAAAATGGTCTCTCTAGACATATGGCTTGGCCATTGTTATGATTATGATTGCTTCTCATATTTCCTACTGGTAGACAGGTAGACGGGTTTTGTTTCTTGTAGTTTAACTTTTTAATGTATTTTTTTATTTTTGAGGCAGGGTCTCAATATTCAGCCCAGGCAGCCCGTGAATTCCTGAACCTCTTGTGTCAGTCTTCCAAATGCAGGGATTGTAGGTGTGCACTACCTAACCAGCTTTGAGAGTTTTATGTAAAAACAGATATCCTTCTATTGTCTTTTCTTATTTTATTTTTTATTAAGTTGATGTCTTTTGTCAGGCAGTTGAGAAATATTTCCTATGAGGATTCCGAATTTTGCTAGCTTTCATTAGACTGACACAGTCAGTTGAAAGACAATATAATTCCAAACCATTCAACAATATTATTGGTTTATCTCTTGCACAGATGTGCAAGAAAAAATTTTTTAGGGGTTGGGGATTTAGCTCAGTGGTAGAGCACTTGCCTAGTGCGCAAGGCGCTGGGTTCTGTCCTTAGTGTCTGAAAAAATTAAAAAACAAAAAAAACCCAAAAAAAACCAAAGTAATTTATATATCTCTATTCACTGCTCTAGATTGGCTTATACAATCTTAGATGTTACAAAAACCAGTGACATGAGGAGTGTGAACATTGTCATTAAAAAAATAGTATTAGAAATTTTTATAGAAAATAAATGGAGTGTTTTGGATTAAAAAAAGGTTTCTCTTTCAAAAGGTATAACTGGGTATGACTTCTGAAAGAGATTGGGAAAAATGGAAAACAATCATAATTCTACTCTTGGATTTGAAAATGGATTTAGGCTCTTGTCCTGTTCTACAGCAGTGAACGGGAAACTTTCTGAGAGTGAATCATACAATCTGGGAAAAAAATATGTCTTGAATACAGGTTAATTTGTCCACAAAAGAATGAAAGAAAGAAAGAAAGAAAGAAAGAAAGAAAGAAAGAAAGAAAGAAAGAAAGAGACAAAACCTCTCCAAATATCCAAGAAAAAACCAAACCAAAACAAAAAAACAAACCTAACCTGATTTTCAATTGATATATATATTATACATTTTAAAATTAAAATATTAAGATTATATATGTAAGTATTTTTTAAATTATTGGCTACCAACTACTGGCTCTTATTTTGTTGGATAAAGAGAGATTTTGTCTTGCACAAATAAACTGAAATACTAAACGGCCTTTAAATATTCCATTTTGGAATTATACGTAATGGAATGGAAAGGTGCTTATCATGTGTGTTTAAACAAAAGCAGAGGGTGATCGCATGGAATGTCCAATATCATTCCCTTTCTCAACTGTTTGATAAATGGTAAGAAAGAAGTGGAGCTTATAGTCTTTACTTACGTGTTTTTACAATTGTGTAACGAAATGTCTTTTGTATTAAAATGGTCATTTTAAAGTGAAAACTAATATGAATTGTCCTTTTATAATTTTTTTAAATCACTAATATACCTCTTGTAAAGAAATTCCTACTCTGTCTAAATTCTTTTTTTGGTCGGCTTTTGAATATTGTCATGTCAAACCCCAACCTACTTTTTCTGTTTTGCTGCCCCTTAAATTCTCAAATCAAGCCTTTGATTCAGCAGAAGTTACTAATTTACCATCTTCAAATGTACTTATTTAGTACCTTTTATTTTTTATACCTCTTTTGTTTGCTACTAGTACTATGTTTTCCTAACATTATTATAAGAAAGTCTACTCATTTCCAAAATTTGGTTAAAAAAAAAAAAGAAAACCAAAATACTATAATCACGTTTCTGTCCCTGACAGAATTTTTAAGTTGATGTTGCTAGTTAAAGCCATTCTCACATTTTTATTATTGGCAGCAGTGGCTCTAGTCCAAGCCTCCTGCCCGCCAGGCAAGGGCTCTCCTGCCCACCAGGCGAGGGCTCTCCTGCCTGCCAGGCGAGGGCTCTCCTGCCCCTTTACTCAGCCTCTTGCTTACTATTTCTACTTAGTCAGTTCTCAGACACCTTCACACTTGCGCATTGATTTTCCAGTTCCATTTTACACTCCTTGGTGGCAGGAGAGCTTGTGTTTGTCTCCTAAAGCTCCTAGGATGGAGTTTCTGTACCAGGCAGGTGCCTGATAACATATACTTTGAGTAAGAAATGGTCTTATCGGTCTTTTGAAACTAAGTGTTGGCATTTTTCTTTACAAGTGGTCCTGAGCACAGGCTAACGCCTGACCCATAATTATAAGAAATTTAAAAATTCTATCATTTTGCTTAATTCTTCACTGATACAGATGGAAAATAAAATGTGATAGTATTTTGAATGAAACTAACATTGTAGCTGGGAGTGGTCCTGTACCCAAGCTCAGTCGCACAGGGGTATTTTCCTTTGAGAGTTCTCCAGAAGCTTATTTTGGGTTTGGGCAGTTTTTGTTTTTCCTACTGTGCTGGAGGCGTGGGTATACCTCATCTTCTTTTACAGCTGTTGTTCCTGGAGGCCAGAGCTCCAAGGGCATGGGGGCTTGCTGGGCCCGCAGTCATGCGCCACAACACTTATTAGGGAGGTTATGTTGTGATATTCAATGAATGGTAGTATGTAATGTGCTTTGTGTTCAAGATTTAATATTTTCTTCTGTTACTGGAAATAATTGTATTACTTTTAAAATGCCAGTATGACTAGGGGTTGCTTGTACAGTCAACTATAGATGTGAGAATTATTGTCTAAAAAGTTGTTTTATTTTAATTTACAGATGTTTGTCGAGACTAATGCAGCCGACGAGATACTTGCCCTTTTCTGCTCAAGGTAAGCTGCTTGTTACTTTAAAAACAAGCAGTCAGGTTCTAAGACTTTAAAATCAATATAAAAAGACCTATTGACTTGTGCAAAGCAGGATAATTTTAGATTCTGGATAAATCCTTTTAATAAAACTTTATTAGTTCATAAAAAATTAGGTCAACTTAGAATCAGCTTGATTATTTTAATTCTGCAATATGTATGTGTTGTCTTCCTACCGCAGGGGGATTGGATTTGGGAAGTTTTAGGTGAGGTCCTGGAACGTGAAATGTAGCAACTGTCAGCGCTGCGGTTCGGTCTGTCGGAACTCCCTGTGGATGAAGACAGAGACAGCAGGCGGCAGGCAGCACCTTTGCAGCTTAAAGGCTGGAGCGCTAGCAGCACTCACTCTGCCTTTCATCCACAGAAGGTTTCATCAGATAGTCAAGAAATGGTTGAGACATTCCTTATGTTATCATTTTCAAAGTTTAGTTTTATGTTCTAAGATTTACTTAATCTAAAAACTGTCTTATGCATAAATAAAACTGTGAGCTTTATCTTATTCTCTGGTTTCCAATTAATAAATGAGGTAAATTAATGAAAAAGATGCAGTGTTAAATTGTCACAAATATTTCAGGTGCTGATTTAATTGATTTATTTCTAAGTATGGGAATCAGAAAGGCAAAGGTTCTCAATACAGAGTAATAATAGGCAAGGAATGATGGTGATGCACTGTTGGCTTGATAAAGCTTTCCTAGTCACACTTTATTAGTTTTGACGATGTAATTTCATTTTTATCATTGGTTGTAATAGTTAAATCTTTTACATTGCCGAATATTCCTGCTTAGAAGTCCTAATACCAGAACTGGGCTTAGTTGCACAAGCCTGTAATCCCCCTGCTCAAGAAGCTGAGGATGAGGGAGGGGCTGAAAGAGGTAGCCCGCATAATACATGAAGACCATTTCTACTTTTCCTCTAAATACAACACATTGAATGAATCTGTTACATATTTTCCAACAGACAAATCTTTAAATAAATAGATTAAAACATGAAAGGATTATTGGAAAATCTATTTTCAGCTTTTAACAAACCAACAAGTACACTGCATTGAATTTATTAAAATGGCTACAACTATGTATATATAGTTGAGAGAGAGAGAGAGAGAGAGAGAGAGAGAGAACCTTTTTATTTTTTCAGAGGCAAGCATGAATACAGAAGAGCCACATTGCAAGGTAGCAGCGTAAGACTTACCCTTTTTAAATAGTGTGGAGAATCTTTAAAAATTCTGAATCCTCGACCCTTACTCTAAATCTAATTTAGAATTTGAGCAATGATTTTAGCATTCAGCTTTTGAATTTGGATATATTATGGAAGACATACAATTTTAGGTGAGTAAAAATTAGTAAACTATTGAATAAGAAATCTCAAAAATAGTAGTAGTAGAAACAATTGCCCATATTTATGTACCTTGTACAGTTATTAGAAAAGTCTGGTGATTCAGAGGACATTTTAATTGCTATTTTAAGTAACCCTGATACATTATAATAGGGTCCTCACTTATAGCCCTAGCACCAGCCTGTTTCCAGTCAGCCTCATGGATAAACCAAAGTCACTGATGACACACGTGCCATCATTCTTTACCAGGAAGTTCCTGCTGTTTAAATCTCGATGGGAGATTGCAGGTTTATAATGATCTGTGTGGATAATTTATTAATGTGTAAGTAGAGCTAGTGGAGATTAAATTAACATGCAGATAATGGGAGCCACATACATGTAAATAAAAGATTAAATTAACATGCAGATAATGGGAGCCACACACATGTAAATAAAAGATAGTGCTTCTTCCACCTGTTAGTTGTTTTCTAAAAAAATGGGTCTGGGGAAGAGAACGCTGGATGTTAAGGCCCACGTCTATAACCAGCACTTAGGATGCAGGGGCAGGAAGGTCATGAGATTGAGACTGATGTAAATGACTCAAGCCAAACCAAACCCTACAGTTTCAACTCATCACTATTTTCTAATAATTCCTCTTACATATCTAGTTAGTAAGCAATAAACATTCAACTTCCACATGGCATCTTCAACTCTCAAGATGGAGTTTTAGATACCACAAGTTCAGGTAACCTGGGGTTTTTGTATAAGCATGCAGGAAAATGTGTTTTACACTAATATGGTCTTTAGAGATATAGTGCTGTATTTCATCCTGAATAATTTCCTAGTAACTTGGAGCTATAGAAAATTGTAAAAACCTTAATTGTCTTCAGATAACTGGCAACAAGCTATTCTTTCCATTGATGAGGATATCGACTCAGTAGCTATGCCTGCTTTGTATTATTTTCCTCACCGATAGAAGTGGGACTGGTGGAAGTTAAGTATGTTGGTATATGCTTGTTATTTGGGAAGTTGAAGCAGAAGGATTGTGATTTCCAGGTTAGTTTTAGAGTATACAGTGAATTCTAGAACAGCTTAAGGTATATAGTGAGATCCTGTCTTGAAAAACAAAATGATTTTGAGCTGCTTTCCTAATAGTAATAAAGAATTACTGTTTATTATGATTATTTTAATGCTTTTTTATTTCTTTGCAGTTCGAGTGTTCGAGGCCAGTAGCCTCCTGACTGATTGACTGACTAGTCAAGATGCAGAAAAGACAAGGCTACTGCAGCTATTGCCGTGTGCAGTATACTAACCTGGAACAGGTGAGAGGTTCCTACTAATATGATAAGAACTCTAGCACCTCAGTTGTGAGGTTTTCTTTTACATTGTATTAGATTCATTTATTCATTCACTGAATGAATTTTGTTGAGAATCTGCTGGTTTGCAGATAAAGATTGAGTATGAGAATGTGATCATGAACAAAACCAAAGTTTTGATTTTTTTATGGAGGTTATAGTATAGTTTAGTAAGACAGAAAACAAATAACCGTATAAACGAGGGATTGCTAGTTAAGTAGAATGGTTAGAAAATGAGTAACCATATAAATGAGGGATTTTTTTTTAAAGTGACATTTTAGTTGGCATTTGAACGAAGTTCAGTACCAGGTTTGCATATATATATATGGAGGAAAAGTTCTAGACGGAGAAGGGTATCTATCACAAGCACCAGAAATCAAGAGGCTAGTGTAACTCCAGTGAGGGACAGGTGCAAAGTAACAAGGTGAAAAAGGAAGAGGAACAGAGTCTGTAAGACCTAGTAGGTTAACTGGACTCAACGATGTATCCTTTTAATACCAGCACACAGAGTTAGAAGCAGGTTGGTCTCTGTGATTTCAAGACTAACCTGATCTACAAAGTTCCATGCCAGCCATGGCTATACAGTGGGACCTTGTCTCAGAAAACATACATTTTTATAGGTTAAGGTGAGAGCATTGACTCTTACGCCAGTGAGGTGGACAGCCATTTCAGGACTATGAAAAGGGTGATTGTATTATTGAATTCATACTTTAGAAAGATCATTTGGGCTGCTAATGGGTAGAACAGAGAAAATATATATATATATATATATATATATATATATATATATATATATGTTTTGTTGCAATGTAATTCTTTTATCATAAAGCTTCCCCCTTTAAACTGAAAATCAGATCTTTAGTGTATACACAAAGTGACATGCTGTCCTATTCTCATCTTTTAAAGGAAACCACATACCTGTTGAACAGTCAGGCTGTACTCCCTTGGATCTCTAACCTCTGGCAAACATTAATCTACTTTCTGTTTCAAAAGATTTGACTATTCTAGATATTTCCCCAAAATAGAAGCATATACTATGTGACCTTTTGTGTCTGACTTTTCATTTAGCATAATATATCTAAGGTTCATTCATATCATAGCATGTATTATTACCTCATGGCTGAATAATATTTCATTATAAAAATAATACCACATTTTATTTATTCATTAAACAATTGATGGATGCTTAGGTTGTTTTTACTTTTTTTGGCTACCATGAATATTGCTGCTATGGATATTTGTGTATAATTTTTTGTGTGAACATACATTTTCAGTTCTCTTGGGTATATATGTAGGAGTGGAATTGTTGGGTCATATAATAACTTGTTTTTGAGGAACTGCCTCACTGTTTTCCAAAGTGGCTCTACTATTCTATGTTACCTCCAGCAATGCATGAGGGTTCCAGTTTCTCCTCATCCTTGCCAGCACTTTTTTTTTTTTAAATTATAGTCATTTTGTGGATGTGAAGTGATATCTCATTGTGATTTTGATTTACATACACCAGTGTCGTTGAGCATGTTTTCATGTGCTTATTGGCTGTTTGTGTACATTCTTTGGACAAATGCCTAATGAGATCCTATGTCCATGTTTTAGGTGGTTTGTCTTTTTATTGCTGAGTATAAGCCTTTCTTCTGGCTAGCAAACATTTATGAAATGATATGATTATCATACTTGGTCTATTCTGTGGCTTAGATAGTATGCTTTGATGTATAAACGTTTTAAATTTTGCTAGGTGTGATAATGCATGCCTGTAATCCCACAATTTAGGAGGTGGAAGCAGGAACATTTCAAGTTCCAGGCCAGCTTGAAAAGCATAGTGAGACCTGTCTAAAAAATGTTTTAAACTTTGCATCATTGATGTTGTTTATGTTCCTCTTTTGTAAACTTACAGACAGTTCTTACTGTGCAGCCCAGGCTGGCCTCAGGCTTGAGGTCCTCCTCTCTTTCCCCCTAGTACTGAGATTGCAGGTGTGTACCATGCCTGACACAACACCATAAAGACTTATGCCTGTGTTTTCCTCTAAGAGTTTCATAATTGCTTTTATAATTAGGTCTTCTGCCAATCTGAATTAATTTTTGTATACTATGAAAGAAGGAATCCAATTCCATTCTTTTGCTTATGGTATCCAGTAATCCCTAAACTCCTTGTTGACAAGACTAGTCTTTCCTAGTCAATTGTTAAACATCTGTTGAAAATCAACTACTTATAATTTTAAGAGTTTATTCCCTTGTTCTCAGTGTTGTTCTATTGGTCTACATATGCATTGTAATTCTAGTACCATAGTCTTTTAAAAATATGTTTTAAACTGGCATACAGTAATTGTATTTATTAGAAAACGGTGATATTTCAGCACATGTATACAGCGTGAATGATCAGATCGTGATAATTGGCTTGTCTGTTATTTCTTTGTACTGGGAACGTTCTCTCTGCTATTTTGAAATACAGTTAATTGTTGTAAGTCAAAGTTATTGTTCCTGTTCTATAGAACAGTAGAAGTTATTCCAACTATTCACCCATACTTTTATATCCATTAACCATCCTCCTCCCATCCCTTTGTCCTTGTCAAGCTTGGGTGACCACTCTATCCATTCTTCCATCTGTAGACACCTGGATTGATTTCCCTTTTTGGCTGTTGTGAATATTTGGTAGTAAACAGAAGAATGCAGATGTTGCCTTGGCATACTGATTTTCTTTCCTTTAGAGATGTGTCAGTAGTGGGATTTTCCATTATCAGAGGTTCTGTTTCTAGCTTTCCAAGGTAATTGTGTCCTGTATTTTGAATGGTTCTGCTTTTTAGCATTATTCTTACAATAGAGCTCCCCCTTTGTTACATCCCCATTAGAACTTGCTATTTTAAAATCTTTTTATTAGTAGCCCTTCTTACAGGATTGGGACGATACTTACTGTCTTTATATTTCCTTGATGATTAGTGATATTAAATATTGGTTTGCTATTTATATATTATCTTTTAAATATGTCTACATAAGTTATTTGCCCATTTAAAATTATTATATTTTGCTGTTGGTTGTTTGAGTCCCTTATATATTCTGGGATGAATCTTTTGAGTGGCTGGGTATGGTGGCTCATGCCTTCTAAGCAGTTAGGAAGTATAAAAAGCAGGAATATCAGGAACTGAATGGCAGCCTTGGCTACAGAATGAGTTTGAGGTCAGCCAGGGATACATGAGACTATGCCTCAAAACAAAACAAAACAAAAAACAAAAAACAAAACAAAAAGCCACCCCAACCCCCTCAGAAACCAGTACTTAAAAATTCTGTGCTAGTAAAGTTAACTTGGTAGGTAGAACACATACCACACAAAACTTAAGGACTGAGCTTGAATCTCTAGAACCCCTGTAAGCAAGGCATGGGAGAATACTTCTGTACTCATCAGTGCTTCTGTGGTAAAATAGGAGGTAGAGGCAGGAGGATGGTATGCAACGGTGAACAGATAATATGGAGAGGTCTTGTTTTAAAACAAGGTAGAAGGGAAGAACTGGCACCCACGAAAGTCTCTGACTTTCATATGTGTACCACTGCACATTCATGTCCCTTATGTTTTTTTTTTAGTAGTTTCTTATACTTGTGAGTGTGTCCTAGTTACTGTTCTATTGCTATGAAGAGACACCATTACTAAGGCAAGGCAACTCTTATAAAATAAAACAGTTTTAGAGGGTTATTAGTCCACCACTATCATGGCAGAGAGTGGCACAGCATAGTGGCAGGAAGTCATATTGCTGGAGAAGTAACTGAGAGCTTTACATTATGATCCTTTGGCAGTAGACAGAGACTCAGGCTGGAAAAGACTTTTGAAACCTCAGCACCTACCCCTAGTGACACATACCTTCCCACAAGGTCACACTGCACCCCACAAGGCCACTCCTAATCCTTCTAATACTTCCCAAACAGTTCCACTAACTGGGACCTAGCATCCAAATAGAGGAGCTTCTGGGGCTGTTCTCATTCAAACCACCAGAGCATGTGATATATTTGGATTTTTTTTTAATGTAGCAAGTGATTGAAGTTTAGTTGTTGTTCTCCTGTATTTAATTCACTATCATCATCATTATTATTGAGAGAGGGTCTTCCTATGTAGTTCTAGGTGTCCTGGAACTCACCACATCCACCAGGCTGACCTTGAATTCGTAGAGGTCCACCTGCTTCTGTGTTGGGATTAAAGGTTAGAGCCACCATGCCAGATTTATTTCCCTATATATAGATAGTGAAGTTTCCCAGCACAGTTTGCTGAAGAGACTTTTATTTAGTTGGTGCCTCCTTTGCCCTGACTGGTTAACTGCTTTTGTTACATTCCTTTGGTGCCCCAGCTCCTGGTGTCATGCTGTTTAGTTACTATAGTTTTGTATTATGTTTTGAAGTTGCTGTTATAATGGCTCCACCTTTATTTTGCTCAAGATTTTTATGTTTGTTATGAATATTTTAGGCTTTACATGAATTTTATGGTTTTTTTGTAGTTTTGTGAAGGTTATTGGTATTCCAATATGAATTGCAATTGAATCTGTTGATTATTAAAAATACTTTATATCCTTCCAATCCATGAACCTGAACTTTTTTTTTTTTTTTTTTTTGGTATGTGCCCTCAGTTTCATTCTTTTCATACTTTGTAACTACATTCATGTCTTTGGTTAAATTAATATTCTAGGTAGTGGTGTTATTGGTACCTTTCTTGGTAACCTTTAAACAAACAATATGTAGAACAGGTGCTTTTTGTGTGTTGATTTTATATTCTGTACCTTTATTGAATTTGCTTTTCAGTTTTAAAAATATTTTAATGGAGTCTGTTTTTTTTTTTCCTTAGTGAAATTGTCATTTGGGGCTGGACTAGCTTAGCAATTGAGTGCTTGCTGCTTTTGTGGGACCTATGTATGGTTCTTAGCACTTACATGACTGTAATTATAGTTTCAGGGGGTCTGATCGCTTTTTCTGGTCTCTGTGTGTACCAGGCATGCATGTGGCATACATACATACATGCAGGTGAAACATCTATACATATGTTGTTGTTTTGTTTTTTTAAGATTGGGTTCTACAGAATCTGAATGGTCAATATGGGTGCCTTTGTCTTCTTACTGCTTTCAGAGAAAATGGATTTTATATTTCCTCCATTGAGTATGATGTAAATTGTAGGTAGTCATATACAGTTCCTATTATACTGAATTATTATTTTTGCACCCAATTAAAAATGTTTTATCATAAAGTAATTAATTTCATTAAATTCTTCTGCATACAATTAGATGATCATGTACTTTTCATCTTTCATTATGTTGATGAAATATGCTAGTTGATTTATATATATTGAGCTATTTTTGTCTTCCTGAGGTAAATCCCACTTGATTATGGTCTGTAATATTTCTTGTGTGTTGTTGAGTTTGATTCATTAGCATTTTGTTGAGAATTTTTGTATCTGCATTTATTAGTAATATCCATCTGTAAAGATGTGGCAAAATTTATCAGGTCCTGGGCTTTTATTTATTGTGATGTATTTTACTGATTTGGTCTTGTTATCAGTTTGTCGATTTTTGAATGTTGTCATGGTTCAATTTTTGTAGGCTGCGTATATAGAAACACATTTCTTAAAGATTTTCCAATCTATAGGTTTATCATTGTTCATCATAGTCCCCTAATGGTCATTTGTTTTCCTAAATTATCAGTTATAATATTGCCCTTTTCATCTCTGATTTTATTTGGATCATGTGTTTTCTCTCCTCTCCATTCCCCATCTTTTTCATTCCTGCATTTGTGTGCACATGCTATACCACTGAGCTACATTTCTTGTCATTTTTTAAATAAGTTTTAGTGTATTTCTGTTGTGTTTGCTATTTATTTCTTCTTGCTATTATAAGTTTGGAGTTTTCTTGATTTTTTTTTTTAGGTGATTTATTTGTGGGTGTTATTTAAACTTGTTTTTCTTTTTTAAAAGTAGGCTCTAATGCATTATAAACTCCCATCTGTATTGTTTTTGCTTTACTCCATAGGTTGTAGGGTACTGTTTTAATTTCAGTTTGTTTTAAAACATTTTAAATTTTCTTTTGATTTACTTAAGAACATTTTTAATTTTCCTGTGCTTGTGTAGCTTCTAAAGACCTTCTTGCTAGTTTTATTCAATTCTGATCAAAGGTACATGTGCTGATTTATTTCTAATTTGTTGAGAATGTTCCACAGGCTAATGAGAATGTTTTTTCTGTTGCTACTGGATGAAATAATTCTGTAAATGTCTGCTTGACCCCTTTGGTCTTTAATTTAAAAACTGTGATATCAAATATCAGTTTCTAGTTTTTGTGTAGGTATTTCCATTGATGGAAGTGGGGTTTTTAGTCTCATTACTGTATTAGAATCTCCTTTTAGATCTAATACATATGCATGTGTGTATGTGTGTATGTATATATCTATATGTATCTATATACATACACACACATATTGTTGTTGATTTGTGTTTGTATTTATTTTCTTTTGTTGTATTTCTTATACACACATATTGTTGATTTGTGTTTGTATTTATTTTCTTTTGTTGGATTTCTTGTCTCCCCAGTTTTTTAACTTCAAGTCTATTTAGTCTGATACAAATGTGGGTATTACTGCTTGGGTTTTGTTTACATGGTATGTCTTTTTCTGTCCCTCACTTCTAGAAAGTGTGTTACTTTACTGGAGAAGTAAGTTTCTTAGAGCAGTGTATCATTGAGCCTTTAAAAAAAAAATCCCTGTTGAACCAGTCTACATCCTTTTGTTTTGAGACTGTTTATATTCAAGTTTATTATTGATAAGTAATGATACACTCTTGTTATATTTTTAGTGTTTTTTCTTCTAATTTTTGGCATATTTTTGTTCCTTCTCTTCCTCATTTTTATGGTTTGATGATCTTCTGTCTATGGTTCTTCCCTTGTGTATCTGAACAACTATTGAGTTTTATATTTGCACATATTTTTTATGATAGTTGTTGTCTTTGCTTCTATTGTAGAGATTTAATAGACATTTCTTTTAGGGATGGATGACCTGGTGACAGGGAATTACTGCTTTTTGTATTTGAAAAGACTATATTTCTCTTGCATTTCTAAAGGAAAGCTTTGCTGGGTATAGTATTAGTTGTTCCTTTTTTAAATTTTCTTTTTTCAGGACTTTGAATATTTCTTATCCTGAAAGGTTTCTGCTGCTAAATTTTCTGTTAGTCTAGTAGAAATTACCGTTTACATGATTTGATGCTTTTGTGTTGCTTTTTTTAAAATTTATTATTTATTTATTTATTTATTTATTTTTTAAAATTCTCTTATTTTTAGCAATTTGACAATGATTACTGAGAGATCATCTCTCTGTACCATAACAAAATCCTTGAGATAATTAACTTACAGAGAGGAAAAGTTTGTTTTGGCTCTGTTTGGAGACAATTCAGTCTGTAATCGATAGGTTCTATTACTTGTGGACTTGTGGTGAGACAGCACAGCATGGCAGAAAGTGTAGTGAGACAAGCTGTTCACTTAATGTCTGGGATGTGAGAAATAGATAAAAATTACAGGACTCTCTTTGTAGTCACTGGAGGTACATTTGCAGTGGCTTAATAGTACCTAACTGAAGATCAACTTTTCAATACATGAGCAAGGACTTTCTTGGTCTCATCCTGTAGTACATATAACCATTTTTGGTCAAGTTTCAGAGGTCCTTTAAATAGCCATATCTTTTCTAAGATAGAAAGTTTTAATTTGAATAGGTTTTCTATCTTTTAGAACACCAATAACACCACCATGTGCTCATTTCACCAGCTACACTAAATGCTATAGGCCTTATTTGTTCTTAATCTTTTTTCTAAGACTGGATTACTTTAGAAAGGCAGGCAGAATCTGTTAGGGATTGTATTGAATCTGAAGACGAATTTGTGAGCAGGAAGCATATATTTTCATTACATAAAGTTTCTTAAAAACCTTTCATCTTAGCTTTAGGCTTTCTAGTGTACAGGTTTTATACAGTTATGTTAAATTTATTAATAATTTGATGCTATTTTGTTAAAGTCATTTTTGATTGTTTATCTCTAGTATATAGGCCTACAATAGCACTTTAAAGTATTGATCTTATATCATGCAACTTTGTGGAACCTAATAGCTCTAAAATTTTTTGAGATCCTTCCATATACAAAATAATCACACCAGTTTTCTAGTCTGGATACTCCTTTCTTTCCTTGAACCTCTCTCTGTAGTTCAGTGGATATCAAGTAGAAGTGATGAAAATAGATATCCTTGTCTTTCCTGATCTTTGGGAGAAAGCTTTCATTCTGTCAGATATGATACATAAGTGTAGTTTTATATAGAGGACCTGTTAGGTTTCAGAAATGATCTTCTGTTCCTATATTGTTGAATGTTTCATTATAAAAAGGTAGAGGATTTGTCCCATACTTTTCTGTGTCACGGTTGTGTTTTTTTCCTTAGTGTATAAGTGTATTAGCTCATGGTGCCGTAATAAGATGTGGTAGTACTAGATGGCTTGAGGAATCTGAAGTTTTTTTCTTTCTGTTCTGAGGTTAGGGAGTTCAAGAGCAAGGTGCTAGTGGATTGATTGGTTGATTGATTGATAGTTGGGAGAGTGTTATGAACCATTATATATAGAGATTTTGACACAAGTATTTATTGTAGTAGCTTCTGTTTTCTGATCAGGTTTGTCATTAAGAAGTGTCTCAAGTTTTTCTTCAGGGTCTAGGCTGTAATTGTGTCATAGATGGAACAGTTCATAATGACATTCTAGTTTTGTAAATGCTGAACATTTTTATCTTAGACGATATCTAAGATAACTGTATAATATGTAAAAATTCTGTGTGGTGACATTTGTCTTGTTTATCTAATAGAAATCACTTAATTTCATAGTAATAAAAAACTTTTTTTGTTGTGATTTTTTTTTTAAACCCCTCTACCCTTTTCCAAAGAAAAATTTTTTAATGCTGGTCATAAACATGAGGCAGAAAATAAATGAAGTCTCTTTATCTTTCACTTATGATTGATAAATTGTTTCATTACATGACTGGACTTGTTGAACCTTTGGCAATCGTAAAAACATTGATTCTTTAGCTATAGGTTCTATTCGATAAAGATTATATTTATTTATTTTTTGCTTAATATTTAAAATAATTTTTATTCATTTGGACACTCTTGTACTAAATTGGCATTTAAAAAGATTCTGTTGATGACAGCCAGGATAATTTATATTGACATTGAAAGCTTGGAAAATATATATGTATGTGTATATATATATATTATATATATATATATATATATATAATTTCAAGGCTTTGGAAAACTACAAAGGCAGTGAAGAAGTATGGGGCCTAGATCTAGTGGAGTATTCAATAGAAAACAATGGGAGCCAAAAGAAAGAAAACAACTGCCAACCTAGAATTCTCTACTCAATAAGTATAACTTTTCAACGTAAGGTAAAATAAAAATATTTTCAGGAAACAAAAATTAAGGGAATTTGTCACCAGCAGACCCCCACTAAAGGAAAAACTAAAAGGAGTTCTTCAGGCAGAAGGAAAATGATTCCAGATGGAAGCTCAGAGCTATCAGGAAGTAATGAAGAACAATGGACAGGTAAATATGTAGGCAATCAATAAATCATGTTTGTGGGATTAACAGCAATGTAGTTGGGAGGGTAGTAAGTGGAGTTAATTTCTAACATTGTTTAAGGAGAGAATAAAGTAGGGAGTAATTTTTAGATTTTGATAATTCAGATTTGTCATTTATTCCTACTAGTAGACTAGGAAGAACATCTGTAAATACTAAGCTAACAAAATGGTGGAAATTAGAATAATAAAGCAGAGGAAGAAAAAAGAGAGAAAATACCCATAAGAATATTAAATAACAGACGACTGAGTATGCTCAAGTAAAAATAGACTTACTGCTTGAATTACAAATATGTTCAATGACTGTGTGTGTGCATGTTTACTCCCATGGTAGAGCACTTGCCTGCTGTATATGAAACTGGGACATCTCAGTAACTCAAAAAGGAAAAATAAAACTGTGTTTGCTTCTTTATGGGAGGCCCTATCCACAAAAGTAAGAAATAAAAAGATAAAATGATGAAGATAATTGGGTAAGGAGATAAAAGGCAATTATCATAACATGATGATGGCTAGAAAACCAAAAATAGATCAACCATTAGAATTAATGAGAGAGTTTAAAAGTGTGTTGGAACCAGGTGTGGTGGTGCATGCCTGTTGACGCAGATACTGAGGAGGCTCAAGTCAGATTGATCATTTGGTTCTGTTGGGCATTTGAGATCAGCCTGGGCACCATTTGAATCCTTGGTTAAAAAAGACAAACAAAAAAACCCTAAGGTGGTTGGACCAATAAAAAAAGTCTTATTTCAATATTCAAATACTCTGCAGAAAATGAAATTTAAATATACCATTCATAATAGCATAAAAAATAACATTCTGAGAAATAATTATAATAAATATGTATAAAACCTTCATCTGTAACCTGTGAACACTGAAGGCTGAGGATTTGGCTCAGTGATAGCATGTCTACTTAGCTTGCTTTTTTTAGGTCCTGGGTTCAATCCCTAGCAATGGACAGGAAAGGGACTTAATATTTTTATATTTTTAATATTGAAAGAGTCAATATTAAAAATGTCCAGTTTTCCCAAATTGTATGTATCCAATGAAATTCTAGTGAAAATCCCTTACATTACAGTGAAAATTAAGCCATTATAAATACGGAAATAAAAAAGAGAACTAGATGATGTTGAAGAAGACATGAATGAGGTGTATCCCTCTAAATAACTACTCTTGCTCACCTTTACTAAGGCAGGATTGGTCAAAGTTAGAGCATAGGAACACACTCCAGTGGCAGATAAATGTGTGTATCTGATCTGTGACATAGGTGACACTGCAGAGCAGCAAGGAACAAGACTTTGTCTAGTAGATGCTGTGATGTCAAATGAGCAGCTAGTTGGTAAAAAATGTTTCTGTATGTAAAAATCATTCCAAGTGAATTACAGATGTGAATGTTGTAGGTAATAAAGGAACTAATAATGGACAGGAGAAAGTTCATGACTTGTAAGGAAGAGCTTTCGACCAACAAGAAGCACTGAAAAAAAAAAACAACTGGGCTGCAGTGAAATTAAGAAAACAGTAGATTAAGAAAGTAAGAAGATGAGCTACAGAGAGGAAGATAATGTTTGAAACATACATAATTGAATGCAGAGATTGTGTCCAGAATAAATACATTCTATAAGATAACAGAGAAGACATCTATTTGAAAACCAGGAAGAGGAGCTAGTATGGTGGCACATGCCTGAAACCAAGCATTCTGGAGACAGAGGTAGAAGGAATCCCAGCTCAAGGCTAGCCTGGACTGGATGATAAAGACCCTGTCTTGAAAAAAAAAATCAGGAAAAAATTTAAATGGACCCATAATTAAGGAGATGATCTGGATGGCCAGTAAAAATGATCATCAGATTTGTGGATTATGGGCACATTATATGACACTGAACACATTCCATAATAGCTAAAATGTAAAAAAACAGAATACCAACTGTTGATAATAAAGTAGAGCAACACAAAGATAAACTATTGATTGCAGCCTACATTGTTCCAGCCACTTTGGAAGACTAGGTACTGAAGATGAACACACATGCACTATATCACACAGAAGGTCTACATCTAATAATCTAACTCCCCAAATGTGCTGTCATAGCAGACAAGTAGCAAGGTTCTTTGCAGCATTATGACTTGTAATGCCTAAATGCTGAAAAAACAAAACCCTAAAATTTATAAATGTGCGAAATAGCATAGATACATACAATAGAGTACAGATGTATGTGAAGGTGAACACAATAGTTTCATAAATGCAGTGTTGAATGAGAGGAGCTCAGTGCAAAAGAATACATGTGTGGTATCATTTATATTTTTAGAACCTTTCAAAACTTAGTTATTGGACATCAGGGTTATAGTTACACTGGGGGAAGAGGGAAGGGGTATTAGATTGGTATGGGACAGTAAAGGGATTTTTAGGTACTTATATCCACTGATAGATGGTTATGGATGTTTATTCTGTGATGGTTTAGTGGGCTACATACAAATGTTTTGTGTGTTTTCTGTGATACATATGTTGAAAAATTCCTAAGAAAGCCCTGTGGGGCGTGTATAATGGCTCCTGCAGTGTATGCAGGTCGGTTCTCCATTCCCATTACTCTTTGTCTGTCTGCCTTAGCAGAGAGAGGACAAGGTTGGATTTTAGTTCAGTCTTTTATTACCAGCAGTCTACCCTGGTGATGGCACTGGACACTGGGGGAGTTTATAGCAAAGGATTTTGAGACTGTTAATACTTAACTGAGCTTGGGGCTAAGGTAGCATTGCAGAAAAATTCTCATGTCAACAGAGGAAATAATTTCAAGGGTTCTAATAGTGGTCAGGAGCTAGCAACATGTGGTTTTTATTTTTGTTTTTTTAAATAATATCTTAACTATAATATATTAAAACACAATTTTAACTATTTTTAAAGAACATATATGATTAATATACCATTTATAATAGCTAGTTGAAAAAAGCACATAAACTATAGTTTGCCTCACATTCAAATCCTGGATTTGCGGTTTGCTGAGTAACAGAGCTTAAGGTGGTTTGCTTTAGTTTGTATTATTATTATTTTTTTTGTGCCCCACTCTCTTTGTATCAAAAGGGGGCAGTGAGCTTTTGAGATGGAGTGAATAGTCCTGTGTGTGGCACATGGTAGTTTCCCCATGTTAGATTCCTCCTTATCCCATTGCCAGTCTACTAATACTAGTATTTGTGCTAAAGCTCAAGACTTTAACATGCTTACACTAATATTCTGCCAAGGCAGGATTCTTCTTAATCACTGAAGAAAAAGAAGTGAACAGTTTTTTTTGTGAGTTAATCTTTGTTCTTTTTTAATGCCACAATCCAACCCTGTTCTCTCTTTTCACAGTTTTTTTTTTAAGTTGTAAAAACACTTACTGGAAAATACAAACATTTTAAGAAAAATAAAAAATTATCCATAAGTATATTACTTAAAAGTATACTTTTAAGATTTTAGCACATTTTCTTCCATTTACTTGTCTGTATAATTTTAAAACTAGTTTGAGATAGGGCCATATGTATGATTGTTGATTCCATAATTTTCTCTTAATACATAGTATTTTTGTGTTATTATGGTTTATTATTTTAGGTAGCTGCATGGTATTCCATGTTAGTATACATTGTAATGTAAGGTTATTGTTGTAGAGCTTCCAGGCTTTTTGCTACATGGTATGATAAACAACCTTTTGATGTCATCCTTAGGAATGTATTTAGAGAAATATAACAATTATATTTAAAGAAGACATACTTTTATGGGTTTAGATGCATATAGTAGAGGTGATGTATGGAAAGACTATAACTTATATTTCTACAAGGAATGCATTCATGAGTCAGTTTTGTGTTACCATGAACAACATTATTCATTTAAAATGCCTACTGGTTTCTCTCTATAGCACTTGTTTAGTTCTCAACACAGAAGCCTGACCAGACAGAGCAGACGTCGGACAGCTACCAATAATACTCTGATGGAACGCTTTTTGCAGGATGTTCTGCGACACCACCCATACAATTACCAAGACAACAGGTAAGATAGTTCAGTGGAATTTTAATATCTCTGTCAGTGGTATATTCCACCCACCTTTATCATCTTGATGTATATCCCAGGAATGGTCTTGCCTGTAAATGCTGTGTAGCCCAGACTGGCTTCAAACTGTCAGTTTCTCAAGTAATGAGATTATATGAATTCAGTACTGGTGGAACTGTGTGCTGAATAAGTGGAAGAAACATTGGATTGAGTGGTCTCAATACTCTGTCAGTATCTTGATGTCTTTTAAAAAGATTTTTATTCATATGTCATGTGCATATATGGAAGTCAGAGGACAAGTCACAGGAGCTGGTTTTCTCTTTCAAATGCTGGGTATGTTTTGGGAATCACACACAGGCTTGGTCACAAGACATCTTTACCCTTCAAGCCATCATTTTGGCCTTCGATAACCCCCTACCAACTTGTTTTGGTTATTTTAATAAAAAGAAACATTTGATGACACTTTAAGAGTTAATAGTTAATGTTCTAGGTTTTTTGTTTGTTTGTTTGTTTGTTTGTTTTGTCTTTCAAGACAGGCTTTCTCTGTGTAGCCCTGGCTGTCCTGGAACTCACTTTGTAGACCAGACTGTCCTCGAACTCAGAAATCTTCCTGCCTCTGCCTCCCGAGTGCTGGGATTAAAGGCGTGCGCCACCATGCCCGGCTTAATGTTCTAGGTTTTTAAGAATCAGGTTCTAACAAGCATACAAGATAAGCAAAGTGGGAGCATATCTATGCAGAACTAACTGAGGTACATTCCAGTGGTGGGAAAGGAAACGCGTGCTTTGCAAGGCACTAACCTACAATTTAGAAAAGTTGAAAATATTTTAATGGGGAAATGTTTTTTAAAATGCTGTTTCTTAATAAAAGCTGGTAGAAAGATGAGATTAGACTTATCATGGGATCATACACAAGACTTTGATTTAAAAACCTCATAATCATTTCTTTAACAAATACACGTGTGCAACTGTCTTTCTTTTCAATTTCTGTGATAAGACACAATGACCATTAGAAAAGAAATCATTTCTCTTAGGACTGTCAGTTCCCAAGGCCTAGAGTCCAGACTATCATAGCATCATGGCAGGGAACATGACAACAGGAAGGCATGGTGCTGCAGCTAGTATCTGAGAGTGTACATCTGATCCACTAGCAAGTGGCAGAGAGGGTGGGGCACGGTGGGCGGGCTAACTGGGAGTGGTGTGGGTTTTGAAGCTTCAAAGCCCATCCCAGCGACATACTTCCTCCAGTTAGGCCACACCTCTTAATCCTTTCCAAACAGGTCTACCAACTGGGGACCAGTTATTCAAACATATGAGCCTGTAAGGGGGGTGGGTGATTTTCTTGTTCAAACCATCACAGTAACCATTTCCGTAGTTTATTTTCACAGGATTTGAACTTCTAGGTTAGAGTGTACAGGTTATTATAAAGCAGCAGTTTTCAACATGTGGTTCATGACCCCATTGGGAGTCAAATGGCCCTTTCACAGGGGTTGGCTAAGACCATTGGAAAATACAGATATTTACACTATGATTCATAACAGTAGCAAAATTACAGTTATAGCAACAAAATAATTTTATGATCAGGGGTCACCACAAGATGAGGAACTGTATTAAAGGGCCACAGCATTAGTAAGGCATAGAACCACTGTCTTTTTTTTTTCTCTTCTATGATGATCTTTTATGATGACCATGACATGTTAAAAACCCATGTGAAAAGCCACTACCATTTATGCTATAGAATTACACAGTATGAAATAATGCAGTGTAGTGAAACTTTGCAATCTCTTAAGCACACAGTGTTTTCCAAAGACATGTGTATTTATTTATTTATTTATTTGAATCTTAATCACCTAATTATTTAGTTCATGCTTTTTAATATTTGAATTTATTCCTTGAATCTTTCTTTCTCTTTCTTTCTCTCTTTCTTTCCTTCTGTCTTTCTATCTTTTTAAACTTTTGTTTGTTTGTTGTTGTTGTTTTTTGAGATAAGGTTTCTTTGTGTTACCCTGGGTGTCCTGGAACTTACTCTGTAGACCAGGCTGACCACAAACTCACAGAGACCCACTGGCTTTTGCCTCCCAAGTGCTTGGATTACCAGCACCCAGCTCCTTGACATTTTCTGTATTCATGTAATGTATTCTGATCATAGGCATTCATAATTATCTTCCTGGTCTCTTCTTGGTGCTTCCAACCCATTCTCCCTCCATACTTTATTTTCTTCATTGATTTTTTTGTTACCTCTAAGTTCAATTAATGCTTCCTAGTATGTACATGACTCTGGCCCATCTGATAAAACCTACTAGCAAACATATTCCAGAAAGAGAGTAACTCTTGCTCAGCAAATATCCAATGAGTCCACTAACAGAGAACCTCTGGATCTCTTCATTATTCACACCATAAGTTTGACTGGATTTGACACCATTCATTGTCAGTGCATATGGAAATTTATCTTGACTGACTAGGAAACTCTTTCTTTTTTTCTTTTTTTTTTTTCAATCTTAATCTATTCTTTATTCTTTTTTTAACATTCTTTTTATTATTATTATTATTTTCTTTATTTACATTTACAAGCCTTCCCTTGTGCTGGGTCATATAAAGTTTGCAAGACCAAGGGGCCTCTCTTCCCACAAGCTCAGGGGGTACTGGTTAGTTCATATTGTTCCAC
>NC_034594.1:42399359-42410019 GCF_900095145.1 Mus pahari
TTTTTTTTTTTTTTTTTTTTTTAGGAGCGGTGACCAATTATTTTATGGAGAGCATCCCAATTTAGGCCTGTGTGATGTTTCCTCATGATTAAACTAAGACTATCCATTTTTGGCAGTAATAACCTCAGAACAGAGGTTGTATCCTTAAGAGAACATGGTGTCAGCATATTTAATTGCTGGTGATGTTTTTAAAAAATTGCTAAGCTCCTTTAGTTAGAATACCAATTAATGCCTTTCATTGACATTTTAATATTTGTGTACCATTTTAATTTCCTTGAATTCACTCACTGCTGCCCTTTGTGTTTCCAGTCCTGCTAGTACATTCTTCAGACATGGATGGTGGTAACTTGATTAACTTGGCTAAAAGCATTGTGTGGCAACTTACCCACTTTGCCATCTCAGTGGTGCTTGAAGTTCCCTTTTAACTTAAGAATTTATGTCAAAGGGTTTCTGTTTTTTGGTTTGTTTTTGTTTTTTAAACTTTTAATAGTTGTATATTTGTAGGGCTTTTTTTGTTAAAGTGGCAAATGACTAGAAATTGAATTATAATTTGTTAGTATTAAATATAAATACAAATACAGGTATACGTAGAAGCATCTCATTGGTAGTTGTCATATTATTCTATCCTCCCTCTCCTTTGAGTTTTGGTTCCTTAAATTTTCTGCATTTTGCAAAGAATTAGTTATCAGTATGTTGTCGTAGACTTTAAAACAAATGGAAGTAATGTAGAGTTTTGAAAATGCAGTAGGTGAAAGTGGTCCTTGCATTATTATTTCATTGCTTAAGAGTCAACGCTGTTTTTTTTTTTTTTTTTTTTTTTTTTTTGCCATAGTGTAATACTATATTATTGACAGGTATAATTTTTATTTCACACATTCCAAATTAGTATTAAATAAAATACTTCTGGAAGGGATGGAGTGATTGATGGCTCAGCAACTAAGACAGCATGCTGCTCCTGCAGGGACCCAGCACTGGTTCTGAGCACACAGAATGTCTCACAACCACTGTTTAGTCCACGTCTAGGGTTCCCACACCTTCTCCTGACCTCAGGAAACACAGGACACACAGGCAAAACGCTCACACACAGAACATCTAAAAACTTTCTTAAGAAGATGATTTATGCAATGATAGTATTAATTCTGATGTGTTAATAAAAGGTCACTTTAGGGGCTTAGTGGCTAAAAGCACTTGCTGTATTTGCAAAGGACCCAAGTTAGGTTCCCAGCACCCACATTAAGTAATTCACAAACTACTTGTAATTCTAGTTCTAGGGGCTATACTTCTTCCTGACCTCTACAGATATCATGTTGTGCGCGTGTGCGTGCGCACACACACACACACACACACACACACACACATAAAACCCACATAGAAAGTCTTTAGAAAAAAATAAAAGCAGTTGGAGACACATGCAAATGTTTTTCAAGTTTAAAAATACTTTTAAATTTTTTACCCTTTTTCTTCCTTCCCTTATGTTTGTCTGTCTGTCTGTCTCTCCTTCTTTTCTTCCTTTCTTGTATCTTTTATTTATTTTTTATTTTTTGAGACAAGATCTTACTATGTAGTCCTGGCTAGCCCAGAACTCATTATGTAGACAAGGCTGGCCTCAAACTCACAGAGCTCCACCAGCTATTGCATGCACCACCCAGCTATATTTTTCTAATTTGTCTAGACATTCATTTGGTTATTATAGTGGTAGAGATTTGTGTATCACTTTTTTATGGTAACAGATTATTTTATTATATACTTAATAAAACATCAAAAGCATAAACACAAAAATATGGAACACTTCCCAAATTTGCACATCTTCTTGGGCAGGGCCAATGTTAATCTCTGTATCATTTGAATTTTAGTATATGTGCTGCTGAAGTGAGCACCTGTTGTTTGTTTTTGAGACAGTGCCTCATAATATATTTCAGCATGGCCTTGAATTTGATATCCTCCTCAGTCTCTGGAGTTGTGAGATTGCAGGTGTTTGCCACCTTGCTCTTGCTAAGCTATAGAGCTGTGCTGTATTGTGCAAGAGGCCAGAGCTTAATGCTGAGTTTCATCTTTGGCTCACTACCTTATTTTTTGAGACAGTCTCTCACTGAACTTGGAGCTACCTGTTTTGACCAGACCTGTTGACCAGTGAAGCCGTGGGATTCTTCCAGCCTTCACTATTCTGCGGTCTAAATGTGCACTGCCTCTCATGGTCCTGGTTCTCATGTAGGTGCTGGGGAATCCAGACTCAGGTCCTCAGACAACAAGCACTCTACCATTGCAACCATCTCTTCCAGCCTTATCCTATAATCTTTTAAAGACAATTTTAGCCAAGAAATTAAAAGGGCCAGGGTTTTTTTTTTATAAAGATGGGCGTAGTGGTGTAGGCCTTTAATTTTAGCACTCAGGAGGCAGAGGTAGACAGATCTCTGTGAGTTTGAGGCCAGGCTGGCCTCAAACTTAGCCTAGTGAGTTTCATTACAAAAGGGCTACATAGTAAGTAAGACCTTGTTCTCTCCAAAAAGAAAAGGATCTTTATAATGCGACCTCACTGAATTTACCTAATATTATGTTTCAACATAAGTCTGGTACATTTGTTTTAACTAATAAACTTATAATACATTACAGTTTTATACCTTGTTCACAATTTTTCAGTAATTTTTAAGTTGATTTTTCAAACTAAGATTTCCTAGTTTGACCTCTTTCTGTTTTAGGATATTCACCTTATATTAGCTTATCATACCTTAGGCCTCTTTTGTCTATGATACCATTTTTTAATGGGGCTAAGTAAGATGATATTGACATTTTGCACTGGAAGTTGCTGCTAATTGAATGCTTCTTGAGAGCCAGCTTTTCTTTCTTTAAATTTGCTCAAGTGCCTACCATAGAGTCTACTACTGAGTTAGAGAATCTTTAGTATTTAGTAGGTGATTGCTATGACTGAATTAAGACTATGACAACATTTTTAAGACAACTGTTTATCTATATGCAAGAAGGACCCCTAAAATGTTTTGAATTAAGCTTGTTGTGCTGATGGCAGTCAGTATAAGAGATGAACTGACAGATTTTTCGATAATGAAATTTCAGATCTTTAAAAAAGTAATTAAAATTTAACTTGAAAATATAGTATACATAAATATAATTCAAAGGAACATTCAAAAAATGATTTAGTCATAAGTCTAAAGGGTATGATGGTATTGTGCCTATAATTCTAGCTGCTTGGGGAAGCTGAAGTGGGAGCATTGCTCATCCAAAAGCAAGGCCTGCCTGGGCAGCACCTTATAAAAAAGGAGACAAGGGCTGGAGAGGTGGCCCAGCAGTTAAGAGCACTTGCTGCTCTTCTGGAGGTCCTGAGTTCAATTCCCAGCTCACAACCATCTATAATGGGATCTGATATTCTCTTCTCATGTGCATAACGACAGTGTACTCATAAACATAAAATACATAAATTAAAAACAAGAAAGAGACAAGTACATATTCCCTTTGAGGCCCCAGACTTCATATTCACTTTATTAAAGGTAACAGATAGGACTAGCTTCTTACATGTGCTTCTACAGATAGAATTAACTGTATACAGTTAATTTTTGACATAGCTCTTAAAATTTTAAGGTTGTAGGGATCAGACCTAGGGCCTTGCACACACTTGGCAAGTGCCTTAGCAACTGAGTGACATCTTGAGCCTCTGGGTCAAACTTTGTAGTGTTTATTGTGATAACTGAAAAATGGATATAAAGATTCATTTGCATTTTTGTATGTTCAGGAGCCATTTGTTTATGAAAAAGCAACTGGTGGACTTCTATCTTCTATACTAGCTGACTTCCTAAGGTCCATGGAGTGTACAATCCGGCATTCCTTTTCCTCTTAAGAATGGTCCATAATAGAAAGAAAACAATATCATGGATTGTAAGCAAAAACTAGGATATCTTAATGTTTTTCCCCCTTCCTTTTCAGATCTGCACCAAATGAGCCAGAGGCGGCAGCAGGAGCAGTAGGAGCAGCAGCAGGAGCAGCAGCAGGAGCAGCAGGAGCAGCAGGAGCAGCAGCAGGAGCAGCAGGAGCAGCAGCAGCAGCAGCAGCAGCAGATCCTGGATCACCTGAAGTGGTGGTTTTGGATGACTCTGATGAGGAGGATGATTCTGCAGATAGCAGTGCAGAGAGAAACTCCGAGGATTCAGAATCTGTTGAAGAGATAGATTATAGACCTGGTACTTCTCAGGAACGCGCAGAGGTTGCAGTTCGACCATCAGTTATTCAAAAACTCGAACGGGGACAGCAGCAGTCCTTGGAATTGGCTCATAAAGTTGAGAGTGGTGTGAAAAAAGTTAATTCAGTCGGTGTTGTTCAGGCTACAACTAGTGGAAAAAAGTTAGTGCGTCCCCCTGTGATTTGTAATGCTCCTGCCAGCTCTTTGCCTAGCGGCTCTTTCGAGAGACCAGTTGCGGCTAACAGTGTTCCTCGGTTAGTACTGGCAGTTGCTTCAGATTCCTTTCCAGCTTGTGACACAGAGAACCTTGAAACATACTTTGACTCCCCAGGTCAGGGCCCTAGCAACCCATCATCTCAACCCAAAACTAAAGACCCAAAAAAGAAACTAAGTATAAATTTAGACAAATTGCTTGCACAGAGAAATCTCAGAGCTAAGGGTGCGTCTTTTTCCCCTGTTGTACGAGTCCGTGAGCTAACAGGTCCTGAGCTTTGTTCTGTAAGAGCTGAGTCTTCTTCTGAGTTAGAGGCAGGTACAGCAGGAAACCCGAGGGAGACTGACACACAACCAGAACAAGCTCGTGAAGGTGCCATTCCAAAGCGTCGGGAAGCATCTCGTTCAAATACAGTTCGTCCCCAAGAAGAAACACGTTTGGTTCTTAACAAGCCAACACTTCTGAAACAGAAGCGCTCAGTGAGTTCTGAAGAGAGGTTCGGTCGTGGGTCTCGTCAGGCAGTACCTGGTCCTTCCCAAGGTGCTGTACGTGACTTAAATCTGTTGGAGGAGGAAGTGGAGGAAGAGAAGCAGGAAGAAGAGGAGGAGGAAGAACAGGAAGAAGAGGAGGAGCAGGAAGAGGAGGAGGAGGGAGTTGACCAAGAAGATGGGAGCTATGAATCTAGAGGTTCTGACATGAGTTTTGATTGTGGGTCCTCTTGTCAGTCACTGAGTGCCCTATCTGATCTGACCACCAGAGAGAGAAATGTATCAGAAGAAACACATGCTGATGCACAGCCTAGGAATGAAACACCCACTGTTTCTGGAGCAACTTCAGATAATGGTAGCAGTTCTCGTCAGGTGATTACACAGAACATACAGCTCATTAGTCTGGTTGATGAAAGCTATGAGTCTAGTGGCTCTGAAGTGAATTTTGATGGTGATGACTCACTACCGTCAACTAGTCACCGTCCCCCACAGCCCGTGGAAGTAGTAGTGCCCCTTCGTTTGGTTGACAAGAGCTATGGAAGTGGTAGCTCTGAACCATGTGAGGATTCCGGGTCCTCAGCTGATGAGACTCCAGCAACAGCAGCAAGAAGGCAAAATCCTGTGAACAAGACCCATGCAAACCTGGTTGATGAGAACTACGGGTCAAGTAGTTTCAGTTCTGACAGTGATGCAGCTCTGGACCGTCCCCAGATGCCTGTTCAAGAAAGAAGCCCAGGAGACAGAGCTGTCGAACAGGAAAATGAAGAACAACCCAGTAGTGCTGAAGCACATCCTGAACGTGATGGTTCTCTTGAGACAGTGGCTGATGAACCCCAGAGAGAAGCAGAAGAAATAAACCTTCCGAACCAGAAGAATACCAGCCTTGGGGATATGAACTGTGAGTCTCATGGTCCTGAAGTGGGTTTTCATGCTGATGCTCAATTAGAGGCTGATCAATCTCCAGTAAATCCTGAGGAAGTAGATCTTGACCTAGAAAATCAGAGTGTTCACTCTGGCATTTCTAATCTAAGTTTTGATTCCAATGCTTCTTATCAGTCAGCTAATGATCAACCTCAAGGGGCTTGGGGTGAAGTAAATCTTGATGAGTTAAATGTTGACATGGAAGTTAAGAGCAATGGGTGCTCCAGTTCTGAGTTGACATTTGATTCCGATTCCCCTCTTCTGTCAGTTACTGAGCGGTCTCTGCTGGATTTTGAAGGATTAAACGAAGATGACTTTAACCTGGAAGATGAAAACTGTGTGTCAAGTAGTTCTGACATAACTTTTGATTCTGATATTCCCGATGACTCAGTAGCTGACCAACCTCAAGTAGCTGTTTATGAGGAGGAACCTGTTGGTCTGGAAAATAAGAGTAATGAATCTTGTGTTTCTGGAATAACATTTGATTCTGATATTCCTCTTCATTCAGGAAATGATCACCCTGAAGTAGCTGTTAAAGAAGTAATCATTCAGGAAGACGAAAACGTTCACTTAGAAGGGAAGAATGACAATCCCAGTGGTTCTGAAATATGTTTGGATTCTAATGTCCCTCTTCATTCAGTGACTAATTCTGATGTAGCTGTTAAAAAGATAAATCCCCCCAAAGAAGATCAGGTACATATAGAACAAATTGAACAAAAGGAAAATGAACCTACTGATTCTGAATTAAATTTGGATTGTAACTCTGTTAATTCAAAGCCCGGATGTTCTGAAGATCCCATTATATTACGTGTTTCTGATACAAGATTGGATTCTCATGTCCCCTTTCAGTCAGTTATTCGCAAATGCGAAGTAGTTGTCAAAAATGTATGTCTTCAAAAAGAAAAGCATGCTGAATTAACAAGGAAAAGCACGGAATCTCATTCTGAAGTAAGTTCAGCTTCTACGACTTCTCATCCAGTGACAGAGCCTTATGTAGGCAAAAAAGCCAAGAGAAAGACAAAGCATCTTGAGGAAGTCAACAGTGATGATGAATATGGTGGCTCGCAACCCACTTTCAATTCTGATGTTTTTCCTCGGACAATGACTGAAAAACCTCAACCAGCTGCGTTGAAAGAGGGCCATGCTGACCCAAAAGATGAAAATACTGAGCTTAGAGGGATGAAAGTAAATCTGAATACTGCTGGTTGTCTTGATTCAGTCCTTAGCCAGGCTCAGTTAGCCTCGAATGAAAACTGTGTTGAACTGAAAGACACGGATGGCAAACCCAGTGACTCTAAAGCAAGTGTTGATTCTACCGGCCATTTTCACTCCCTGCCTAAACAAGAGTTTGACGTGATTTCAAAAATGAATGAGTGGAAAAAAGAGGCAAAGGTTCTTGAACAGAAGATCAGTGATCTTATTTATTCAAAAATAATACATGACTCTAATGTTTCTTTTCGTTCTGCAATGGATCAACTTGAGCTAGCTCTTAAACAAATAAGTCTTAGTAATAATGACCAAGTGTCCTTGGAAGATAACAGCCAAGACACATGTTCTGAAACAAATTTGGATTCTGGTTTCTCAGTCCAGGCAGCAGTTGAACCACCTGAACCTGAAGTAACTGTTTTGGAGCCTGAACATGTTGAACAAGAAGGTAGAAATAACTTGCCTTGTGATTCTGAAGTAAGCATTGATTCTAATGGCTCTGTCCAGTTAGAGGCTGGTCGGCATAGCGAAAGTGGTGAAAACAGAAGTCAGAAGGACACAGATGACACGGAAGGCAAGAGGGATGACGCTCAGGGTTTTGGAATCACATGTGATTCCAATGTCCCCCAGCTATCGGCTGGCCAAATTGAAGTAGTTCAGGAGGATGACCGTTGGAAAGATCATGTTGATTTGGAAGATAAAAACTCAAAAATAGACTTCCATTCTGATGAACCACTTCAGGCTGTGACTAGTCCAACACAAGAGCCTGTTCAAGAAATAAATTTACTGAGGGGACGTGCTAGTCCAAATGGTAATGACTGTGAGCCCTATGGCTCTACAATAGTTCCTGTTACGAATGTCATTTTTTGCTCAGTGATTCAGAAACCACAACGTTTGCAAAAAAGGTGTACCAGTTTGAAAGTAAGCAGCAGCAATCCTTGTCCTGAAGTAAATGTTGATTCCCATGATGGTCCTGAAGTGAGTGTTGATTCTAATGATCCTTGTCAGTCAGTAGCAGGCCTTCTTCAAAAACCTGCCAAGGAAATGAATCTGAAGGAAGACCATATTTACCTGGAAGATAAGAGCTACAAGCTAGTTGACTTTGAACCAACTTATGATTCTGATGATCCTGTTCAGTTTGTGACAGTTCCATCTGTAGAGGCTGTGTCTATCAAAGAAGTAAACTTGCAAAAGGAGAATCATGATGACCTAGAAAATGAGAACTTTCAGCCATGTTGTTCTGAAGTAGCATATAATTCTGCTGTTCATCTGCAGTCAGAAGTTGACCCACCTCAGGTGGCTTGCAAAGAAGCAGACCTTGACAAGAAAGCACTTGACATAGAAGACAAGGGCAGTGTATCTTGTGTGCCTGAAGTGGTGTATGATTCTGACGTCTCTTTTCAGATAGTAGTTAACCAGGTTCAGACATCAGATGGAGAAACAGATTCACCTCAGGTGGTGTTTGTGGATGTTGTGTCCAGTGATAGTGACTGTGACCGGGAAGTAATTTCTGATTCAAATATCCCTCTTCAGCTAGAGCCACCTCAGATGACTGTCAAAGAAACCAGTGATATAAACACAGATTCTCTTGGTTCTGCAGCAAATGAAAAGTACTACTGTAAATTCTGTGGTTGTGATTATGAAGCCTCTCAGTCAGTGACAAACCAATCCAAGGAAAGTTTTAAAATAATAAACAGGAAGAATGACTATATTATCCTAGGCGATTCTACTTGTCCATCTTGTGGTCATGAACTCAATTTCAATGTTGATCCCTCTGATCAGCCCACTACCTGCCAGTTACAACAGCCTGATCGTAATTTTATTGACCCAGAAGATAAGAACTTTGGATCTAAATGTCCTAAAAGAAAATTAAATTGGGAAGATACTGCTCAGCCAGTGACTCACCAACTACAGAAAACTGGAGAAGCCACCAGTCTTCGGAAAGATCAAAAAAATAGATTCAAAAGAGATAGGAGCTGGGAATCCAGTAGTTTTGAAGGAGACCGTGTTGCCTATGCTGTGTCAGTGATCCGCCAAACAGCTGTGAACTCCTATGGATCTGAGCTATATTATCAAGACGATACCTTATTTCACTCTGACATTAACCCACCTCAAGCAAAGAAAAAAGGCCAGGGTAAGAAAGTGACTTTTGACTTGAGAGTAACTAAGTATGAGTATCCACCAAATCCAATGTACGGGGAAGTAGAAGAGGTTGCAGAAGGTGATCTTAAGGAAGTAGTTCATGAAGCCTCACCTCAGGGTCAGGCTCCTCCGTCGTTTGTTGGAAAAACACATCCTCAGGGGAGAGAAGATGATGTGAAAACAAACACACAGGCATGTCAAGGTTATTTCTACAGTTACTATGATGGTGGCTCTGAGACCAAGAAAATTCTTTTGGGTGAAGAAGAAAAGACTATCAGGTCTGACCTTAATCAGAACACCACATCAATTCAACATGTTAAAGGTAAAGTTGGAGACACTGGTGACTTTTCAGTGGACTTAGGTAAACCGTCTTGTTCCTTAGCAGAGGGGCTTCATCAGCAACATGGGCAGGTGACTTCTCTGAACCAAGTAGGAGGAGTGAGATGTGGAATTCAAGCAAGTTCCGGGAAGAAAAGGAAAATCACTGAACAAGAGGAGGACTCACCCAAGAGGAAGTGTTTCCACCATGATAGCCAGAAGGAAGAAAAGGCTCAAACTGGGATAACCGAGCTACCTGAACCACAGACTAAAGTTTTAGAGCCTGTACAGCCCGATTCCTTGGTCTATATTTTTTCTTCTCTCAGTATGAAGGAAGATCAGTCTTTGAACCCACCTAAAACGAAGCCTGGCAGTGACAGTGATCTCCGATATATATATAGTTGTAAAGAGCATACCTCTTCTGGCTCACGGCGTAAGAGAACTGTGATTAATCCTCCACAGAACCCAATGGTACCAGAAGTTGGCAGATGTGATATAGTTGGCACTGATATTAATAAGCATGACCCAAGGCCCAGTGCAGGAGAGAATGGTGCCAAAAGACAAAACCTGGCTTCAACATCTTTTATGGCAACGCCGAAAAGATCTGTGTTAAAGTTGAACAGGACCAGTCAATCTTCATTTCTAAAAAAATCAGAAGATGTGGGTGCTACTCAAGTTCCAAAGGATAATTTCCAGCAGACTCTTTTAAATCATGATGGTGCCAAAAAATTTCCCAAATCAGTTACAAAGGAAGATTTTGAAAGTCAAAATCAAAGGAAATTTTGGAAAAAGAAGATGGTTGCTGCAAATAAATTATGCCTCATCAAAAATGCTTATAAAACAATGGTTCTCCGGAAAAAATCAAAACTAGCCTCAGAAAAACTGGCTATTTGGATTCAGCTGAAAGCGACAGACATCATCAGGAAGTATGTCTCTAGATGCCATGGTGTCGTGCCCCGGAGGCATCTATCAAAGACTGTTCTTATAAGAATGCAACTGAGGAAGAAGAAAATAGTTGCCAGGAAGATAAAGGAAGCCAAGAGAGCAGCTGAAGCGCTCGCGCTCAAGCTCTCGCGCCCCCCGTGCCCCCCGCGCGCCCCGTGCCCCCCGCGGGCCCCGTGCCCCCCGCGGGCCCCGTGCCCCCCGCGCGCCCCGTGCCCCCCGCGGGCCCCGTGCCCCCCGCGC
>NC_034594.1:42410140-42414260 GCF_900095145.1 Mus pahari
GGCCCTGTGCCCCCCGCGCGCTCCGTGCCCCCCGCGGGCCCCGCGCGCCCCGTGCCCCCCGCGGGCCCCGTGCCTCCCGCGGGCTCCGCGCGCCCCGTGCCCCCCGCGGGCCCCGTGCCTCCCGTGCCCCCCGCGGGCCCCGTGCCTCCCGTGCCCCCCGCGGGCCCTGTGCCTCCCGCGGGCTCCGTGCCCCCCTCACCCCCTGTGCGCCCCGTGCACCCCGTGCCCCCCGCGCGCCCCGGTTCTCCCAGCTGGTGCTGAAGAGCAGTTGAGCACTACTGCAGGACCTGCAGAGCTGCCTGCTCATCTTTCCAATGCTGGAGGTATAAAGCGCTACAGGAAAACTTACTACCGGAGAAGGAAGAGACTTCTTCCTGTGAGAGAATATGACCTGAGAAGCTTGAGTTCCACACCAAATACCGACAGGATGGTGACACGGCTTGCAAGCAAGTCGAAAAGTAATGAGGCAAAATAAAAGTGCACATTGTAGCAGATGGAGACCTCAGTTCTGCACTTGGATGGAACACATTGGAGACTTGAATGCACATACTTTTCCCAGCTTTGGTGGGGAAACTGACCTTACACTATTTTGCTACAGATATTATTTTTCAGAGATTTTATATTCATTTAAAATTAGTGTTTAGGGTCCTTTTTTTTTTTTTTAAAGATTTAAAAGCAACCTTTGTTCCATTTATGTAGAAGAGCTTCATCTTAATTTGCCTTATAATTTAGCATACTATATAGAATTTTGTTCCTTAAATCATGTCCTCTGAAAATCTTTTGTGCCAAAAAGTTATAACACTGGGAGAATGAACATAGCAAGCTTATTAATTTCATCTTTTAAACAATTGGGACAGATATCTACTTACTTAGTTACCACACTTCCAAGTTGAATAGCCAGTAGGTATTTTAACTGGATAAATAAAAAGAACGACATTGTGCTATCTCAGTTTTCGAGTATCTCAGTTTTGTGATCAAACGATCACAAAAATAAAATTTTCTTTTAGAGGCATTCCATAAAATATTTAATCCAGTTTTTTTGAAAGCACCTGGTGAAAGACATTCTTTTTCGTTTAAATTGGATCTGCAGGTCTGTAGCTTTCCTCATTTGCACACATACCCACAAATCTTTTTATTAACATTATTAAGTCTTACGTGGAAAAGATTTTGCAAATGTGATTAAGCTGTGAAGCTACCTTTTCTCCCCTTATTAGTAATGTAAAATGAAAATCCAGGTAATTTTATCATCTTATTTACTAATATTTTGGATAACATTTTAAAAATGATGAGCTTAAGCTGTTGGTTTGATAATGGCATGTGGACTGGCCATTAATTGTCATTAGTGAAAAACTTGACATTTCAGAAAAATTAAGTTAAACTAATAACCTAACTAGAGACCTACTTTACAAGTGAAAAAGTTTATACATCAATTTATCTTAAACTATCTAATTATCTTAAAGTAGCTAGATAGTTAAAGGTTAAGTCAATTTGACATTTTATCTAAACTATCTAATTGAGTTTAACAGTTGAGATAAAGATGCTTGGATACACAGTGTGAACCTCTGTGGTACTTGAGTATATTCCTTTAAGGGTCATTGACTGCGCTGGTGCAGATGCATCCCCTTTTCTTGTTCAGTCAAGACCCGGATCTTTTTCTGTCATTGATGTTATGAGGAAACACGAAGTTTCCCTTTACTGTGTAACTACTATACTTTATTGAAACTAGAGTCAGTGTTAAGATGTGTCTTGATTTCAGAGATAAAACTGTGTTACCTTAGAATTAATGAAATATCAACGTGGTTTTGTTCCAGGGGCCATTACTTTACCTGTGAGTCGTTAATGGTGATACTATAGTCATCTCTTTACTTCTAAATATAAGTGGTAATTATATTGCAGAGTGGACAAATGTGCTTTTTTAGTCGGCAAGTAAAGTGTTTAAATTTTTTCAACCTTGCCTCTTTATATTACAAGCATTTTAATTTCTTTAAAAAATTCTTAATGGGCTGCTAGTTTTTTTAAAAAAATCCTCAAATTTTAATTAAGGAAGAAAACTCACTGATTATGAAGTAAACATGAAAAAGTATTCTTTATAGGTATTAATGTCTTTTGCAGTTCCCAGACACCATTAATAAACACTCTTGTAATGTAGGTTGAAAGTGAGAGTTCATACCTAAATAACCTACCATGTAATTATGCCAGATTATACCTATTGTAATTATGTCCCACAATGAATATTCAAATAATCAAAATTTAAAGTTAAAAAATTCACAATTTGGAAACTTTTCTAAGGACCTTTTAAAGGGAGAGCAAGGAAAAAAATTAAAATGTAAAATTCACATCACCAAAAATATAAAAATGTCTGGTACAGAAATGATGGCTTTGTTTAGCATTTTGCAAATATTTACTAACTTCTTGTAAGGATTATTATTTTAGACAAGATTGGAAACTTAAAGTTGTAAAACTTAAGTTAAAAGTGAATTACTTCAGAATTTGATAGGATATAAGATGTGCCCCTTTGTCTACATAAATGTTGACTTAATTTTCAGGCTAGGTTGAAACAATTGGTTATTTTGTGTAGTCAAGAGTGCATTATATTCTTTCAATAGTAGTACATCAAATTACAACCATATCATTTCATTAATCTTGTCCCTTTTAGTATCTTGAATAGATTTTTATTGTGATCGTCCTGGTGAAACAGTGTGTGGACAATATTGTGTAAAGAGTGGTTTCTTTGCATTTGTGCATTTTAAATTATTTATGTACCTAGGGCTCTGAGTAACACGTTTTTTTTGTTTTGTTTTGTTTTGCTTAAAGAAAAGCTATATTTAAATATTCAAATAATTATATATTTCCATGTAAAACTAATGTGAAGACCGATGTATTTTTTATAATGCAATTTAAAGTGTAAACTTGTTTTGATGTTATCAAGATAAATTTATTAAATATTGAAATTTGTGTGTACTCTCTCCTAATGTTAGAACCTTTTTCTGGAAATACTTAAAAAGAATCAGAGAGTAATCAAGGCTGAAGTAACTCTGTAAAAGGCCTGAGAGATGATAAATAAGAGAATGCAAATGTTGATGCTGGCGAGAAAATTGTTTAACCAAAGATACATAGGTTGTACTCACATCAGTAATTATTTCAAAAGATTAAACAACCACTAATTTGCCTGGTGGAGTGATGGGGCAGCTGTTTGACTAGCACGCCTGCACTGAAAGGATTGAGTTCAGGAGGCAGGATCCATACCATCTGACACCCTTTGGGAATTGAACAATCCCAAAGCCTTCCATCTACCTCCCTGTCTTCTAGTGCCATAGCATCTGATAGTGACGACAGGATGACATGGAAGAGTATGTGAGAGAATAGTGACATAGGTGCTTCTGACCCTAGAATTACTGACATAACATTTGATGGTCAGGGATTTTCAAATGAGAATTATCTTCCTATTCACAATGAGAAGTTACTACTTTTTAGTAAAGGACTTTTATGTTTAGAAACATGGAATTATAGAATTATACACCAAAATGCCAACTCAAGTAAATTCAAAGTGAGGAGACATAGCATTTTTTTTTTCATCTCTTACTCAGATGAACTCAAATATTGAGGGAAAAATTATTTAAAACATGTCCCTTTCTTATACTTCATGTGTGTATAGTTCTAAGTGTTTTAAGCCATGGGCTTAATTTTTCAAAATTATTTGCTTTAAAGATTGAATTCAGGAGAAAGTATAGTTTGTTGCTGGGTCTTTATATTATTTCTAGGTTTATTTATTTTAATGACTTTTAAACCTGGAAAGCAGTTTATTTCCCAAATTTTTTATCCCCAAATTTAGTGTATGTACATATTGAGGTGATCTTGAGTACAGCAGTGTCCCAAACTTTTAACTGTATCATGTCCCTTGATCTTTGTACTTGGGGGCCTTGTTGGATACTATAAAGATCACTGTGAAGTGAGAAAATTGAGGCATAGAGTAGTTAACCCCCTTCCTACCCCCAGCTATGGGCCATCTTCTAGTTTCTGTCCCCTTAGTCATCTTCTCTGTTTACTTCATATAAGCAGTATCTTTATCTCTCTCTCTCTCTCTCTCTCTCTCTCTCTCTCTCTCTCTCTCTCTCTCTCT
>NC_034594.1:42414272-42432535 GCF_900095145.1 Mus pahari
AAGATCACTGTGAAGTGAGAAAATTGAGGCATAGAGTAGTTAACCCCCTTCCTACCCCCAGCTATGGGCCATCTTCTAGTTTCTGTCCCCTTAGTTAAATTCTCTGTTTACTTCATATAAGCAGTATCTTTATCTCTCTCTCTCTCTCTCTCTCCCCCCCTCTCTCTTTCTCTCTCCTTTGTTTCATTTATCACGATTAGGTTTTTTGTTGTTTGTTTGGTTTTGAGAGTCTCCTATGTTATAGCATGCTGAGCATTTTGGGTTTTTAAATTCCTTTTTAGCAGTTTTACATTTTTAAAATTTTTTTATATTTATGCCTCTGAGAGTTGAATCCAGGGCCTTGTGCATGCGAATCAAGTGCTCTGCTGCGATGTACCTCCAGCTCTCAGTCTTGAATGACACCACTACCAGAACCTTTCTCTCCTGACAGCAGACTGGAAAGCCAGCAGGTGTGAGGCTAGCTTTGTTCCCTCCATGGTTCACATTCATCATCTGATTCCTCCTCAGACCCGAGACTGGACAGCAGAGCTGCCTTCCGGGGTGTCCCTGTGGCTCACAGAGTGTCGCATGCTCTCCTGCTCTGACTCCCCTTTCCCTACCCATCATGCCGCTCTTCCCTGTGCTCAGCTCTCATTTTCACCACAAACACATCACCTCATGCTCTCAATCCTTTCACGGTGGAGTGCTTGCAGGTAACTGAGAATGAGAACCAACAAATTGCTGGGTTTTAATCCAGTTGTGCCACAGAGCCAGGAAGTGTGTTGGCGTCCTCTTGGTTAAGTTGCTCTCCTGCATATTTAGATACTTACTGTCAAAATCAGGAAGTCTGCATTGATCTCATCTATCTACTCTGCAGACCTTAGTCAAATTTTGAAAATTATCTCAAAATGCCCCTTGTAGGTCCTGGATTTGACCCACAGTTATGGATTATGGATGTCATAGATAACTTTGTTGTTTCCTCAGTGTGGAGCCGTTTCTCGCCTGTCTGTACTTGGTAGCATGGCATTTTGAAGGTACTGGTTTATTTGTGAAATATCCTTGAGTTTAAGCTTGTCTGGTGTTTCTTTGTAATCTATGCATTTTTGGAATTTGGAATTTGTGTTCTCAGTGTGTATTAACAGAAGCCATGTGATGTCAGTTTGAATAAATGTGGTGATAGAATATATCATGTGTTTGTTTTTATTTTATAAAAGTCATTTGAAAAACTACAGAATGGGGGGAGGGGTGTGCCTCAGAGGCTTTAAAAAATTAATTTACACTTAAAGTTTTCTTGGACCTGTTTAGTGTATATGTGTTTATCCACATGTGGAGGTCAGGGGGCAATTTCTTCTACCACATAGGTTCCAGGATCAAGCTCATGGCGTTAGACTTGGAGGAAGGTGTTTGCACTTGCACACCCATCTCACATATACCTTTGACAGCTAACTTTTTGGGGTAGTTGTGACTGAAAATTTGGTGTCACACTCTAGCAATCCTGGCCATTTTGGGGGAAGCTGAGGCAGGAGGGTTCCAAGTTCAAGGACAAGCGTCACTATATTGTACCACATCCTGCAAACTGGGGCTTAGTGTGGTACGATGACATTCAGGAGGCTGAAGCCAGGATTATTGAGAGTTCAAGGCCAGCCTGGGCTTTGTAGCAAGACCCCCATCTCAAAAACAAAATACAAAACAAAAAAAAATCCATAATCATATAAGAGAGATGGCAAGCTTATGTGTATATTTAACACTCTTTGTTCACCCAATATCCCTACATGCCTGGCCCAACTGTGGGTTCCAAGAATCCAAACACAAGTGGCAGGTGGTTTACTGAGCTGTACTTCTCAGAGATAGGTACATTCTTTTCCTACATCCTTTTCAGTCATTCATTTGCTGTAGGTGAAATTATGTGCAACAGTTACTTTTAACTATTCAGGTTAGGAAAAGACATTTTATACAAAAGCATAAGCACTTTATAGTACAGATTCCATGGGTGTGAAATACTCTGGAATAATCACAAGATCCAGTTCCCTTTCTTAACCCCTGTCCAGTATTCACGGCTAACATTCTACATGTAAGCCCTCTGTGGGTTTCCACTATATAGTACATAGAGCTTAGCATTCCAGGCCTGGGTAATTTCTTCCTGAGAAACATGGGAATTAATTTAGGAAAAATGTGCTGGAGATAGCAGTGCACAGTGGTGGTGGTTATTTGGAAGCAATCAAGATTCCAGTCTTAAGCTGAGCCCATTCTGCTAATGAATTGCCTCAGTCTTGAACATGTGTGATTAGGATAATAACATACTAAGCTCTCCCACAGCCAATCAACATGTGAGTGGATTTAAAATCAGTGTCATGTTTACAATGAAATACTAAAAAGGAATAAAAAAAAAGAAATTGGACAATTTAGGTCAATCTGGGGGACATTATTCTAAATGAAATAAGCCAAATACATATAAACTAGTAATCTCATTTACGTGTAGAATCTAAAAGTGTCACACTCAGAAGCGGAGAGGAGAGCCTGCTTGAGAGAGGTCACTAGTCTGTCACCACCTTACAGATCAGAGACAGTGAGAATGGAGTCTCCTGCACCAGCCCATTGTAGTGCATAATCTGAAGTAAATGTACTCCTGTTCACTATACCCCGGAGGAGCACAAAAATGCATTTTAAGAACAATTCCGTGTTATGAAGAAACTGAGGTGGCAAGGCTCTTGCCTTGCTTTCTTGTGGTTTTCTCACAGGCATGCAGAATTCTCGCAGGACTCCATTGCTGGAGTGTTCTGACACTGGTCTACAGGTACAAGCATACAACCAGAGAAAGTACAAGGTCACAATTAGTGTATATTTCAAAACTAAATGATATGCTTAAATGTTTTCACTACATAGGATATTGAAGGTCATGGTCTTTCTACTATGTAGATACAAAACTATCATTTTGGTTTTTTTAACTGCAAAAATTGTTAGTTAAAACAGAAACACTCACCAAGCTATAAAGAGATGAAAATTTGTATATAACCTACACCTCAGTGAGGCACAAGAAATTCTCCTATGAGGCTTGTTTCTACTCCTGTGGCCACAAAATTTTGAACATCATCCCAGAAATTTTCATTTTTTTCAGAGTCTGGAGTGCCTGCCATGTTAGAATGAATACCTCTGTAAATCCGTTCCCCTTTCAAGAATAATGAGAAAACTGCATGAAAGGTCAAGTCAGACTTTTGGTCTCTAGAAACTGAAGGCTTACCATACTATAATGAATATTAAGGGAAACCTTACAAGTCTCACCTTACAAGTTGTGTGCCTTGCAGCATTTTGAATGGCTCTCAGTACATACTTCAATTTCACTGTAGTCATGAACCAGCAAATCTTCACTTTCGGTTGCTATGAAAACTGGGAGCTGCCATACTGCCTCTCCAAAACCCTATCCCTAGAACTGGCATTATTTGACCCTAACCCTAACCCTAACCCTAACCCTCTGTGTTTGGTTACTTCTAGTACCATACAGTTTGGTTAGGAAGAGGGATTAGGGAGATCTTGTATTTAGGGGCTCTAAACACCAAGTTTACTCATGGATGTAATAGAAGGTGTTCGATCTGTGTCAGATCCTCACTGATTCTCTGACTGTCCACATATATATGCCACTTTCCCCCATATACTGTCATTGTGGTTGTGAGTTTCCATCTACTGGCCTCAAAGACTGTGGGACTCATATATAGACCTGAACACCTCATGAGTGTTTTTAGTTATAGTAAGAGATTTTTCACCCCAATAGCATCTAACAACAAAGCAACACACCACCAAAGCAGTGACGACGTGGGCTGCACTTCCATGAGCTCCTTTCAGAGAAGACTCATTTCTACCATGACAAGAGTGGCTGTCTTACCAGCTGGTTTTCAGCCCTCATCCATTTCTCCACAGCTCATCTTTGGAACTGACTGATTGACTGCATCTTCAAACCTCACCTGCTTGGTGTGGCGTTCTTACATGCTTGTTAGCCCTGGTGGCTTTCAGGAAGTTCACTGTTTCTGATTTGTCCACTTCTGAGTTACTGGCCTCTTATAAACCCAACTGTATTTCCTACATCCACTTCATTACACAAGATCCAAAACCATACCCTTCACCCAGGTAGCCAACATTTCCCAAAAGGGAAAAAAAATACTAATTTGATATCTTTTCTTGATTTCTGGACTCAAGTTTCCAGTGAAGACAGAGCTGGTTGCAAGCATTTTTTTTTTTTTTTAAAGCTAGTTGGTTACACTGCCCAGTTTACTTAGACAACCTTTTCTAAGATTTTCCTCCTATTCATAGCAGATGTGATGCAGCTGTTGCATCTGTGTTCATAAGAGTCCACAAGGCAAAGCCAATCATTAGGTGCATGGTAGAGTCTGCAGTTGTTGTCTATCAGGGCGGGAGTAACAGACAAAGAAAAGGGCAAGGCTGGGGTGCATCAGCTGGAAAGAGAGGCAAGGCCTCACTTGACTTTGTCAGCTTCCTAGGGCAGCATCTATGTGGGGCCTGTAGGAGAACAGCTTGACTCTGATACACCGGCAGCTTTCACACAGTTCCATGTGATATATAAGTATGCAGGCAAAGGTATGAACCATGGGGATTCACAGCCTTGGCAGAAGTTTTTATTCTACCAGAATACAAGAGGATAACCAGCTCTTCTGTTGTCTATGAGTTTCCCTCTTTCTTTAAAAAGAGATAAAGTGCTTTTATTCATTCTTTGAGAAAATACAATAAGTGTTGGTCATATTCTTCCCTCCCCAAGCCTCAGATCCCCCCTCATCTTCCTACCCATCGAACTTCATGTTCTTTTTCTTCAAAAACAAAAACAAAATGCAGACTCCAATTGGTGTTGGCCAATTGTTTTTAAGCAGGGAGTCTGCCCATGATCCACGAGGTTTTTGTTGATTTCTTAGGATATTGATAAAGTGTGACGTTTTCAATCTCATGCAGTTATTTGTAATATACAGACTTTATAAGCAGCCTGTGGCAGTCTAGAATTAGCTTCTCATGAACAAGGTGTCCCAGAGCTTGGGTAATCAGCCAGCCCTTTTGTTTTTGAGTCACTCGTTTTGTTGTATGGGAAAATGACCCCATGAAACTGGAGCTTACTTCAACCCTCCATCTACGTAAGCAATAAATGGTCTAAATTTCAAAAGAACTGTGTTTATCCTGATTGAACCAGTCAACTGGGCCTTAGTGATGCTGTGGGTCAAAAAGTGGGGTCCTGCATCTGGCTCAGGGCTTGAGCCACTGGGCAAGTCAGATGCAGGGTGTTTTAACTGCACACACCCCCACGGTGCCACTGGGCAGGCGTCAGGCTGTGGGAGGCCACAGGACCTGGCTCTGGGCATGGGAAAGGCACAGTTTGAGGTTCCCGCGGACCTGCCCAAGTGGGGCTCAGACTCTTGGGCACCACAGGCACTGCTGGGTCGGCTCTGGGGTTCCTGGGCTGCATGGAGGCCAGTGACATCAGGTTCCCAGTCTTGGACACCTCAGACACTGCTGGATGTTGAGGAAGAGCTGAGAACAGAGTGGAGACCCTTGGGTGGACTCTGGCCAGGGGCGGGAGGGAAAAGGGCAAGTGGGAGAACTCTGGCTGGTTACCTCAGGGAGGAGAGTCAGTTGGTGGCTTGGTTTAGGTTGGTGGCTAGAAATGCAGGGAGGCCACCCAGCAGGAGGTTAGACATGAGCACGTTAGGGGAATACCTGTTCCATTGCTCCAGCCCAGTGGGTCTGATGAGAAGAGGCAGTCCATGGTTTTAAGGCATTGATTGTAGAAAGGTGAGAGAGGGAGAAAGTAGAGAAGTAGAGGCCGGTCATGGCCACTTGGAGAGAGGGGGGAAGGGAGGGGGAGCAGGAGAGCAAGAGGTGAGAGTAAGAGTAAGAGCAAGAGGGTAAGAGTGAGAGGAGGGGGCAAACAGCTCCTTTTATAATGGGCTGGGCCATCCTGGCTGTTGCCAGGTTACTGTGGGGAGGAACAAACCTAGCTGTTGCCAGGTAACTGTGGGGATGAAATCTAGACAGAATACCAGGAGCTTGGGGGCATTGCCTACATGACTGATGGGTACACACCTCTATGCAGGGGACTGTAGGAGGCTGTAGTTGCCAGGATCCAGGGGCCCAGGAGGCGTGGCCAAACACCTGCCGTCCCTTAGGTTCACTGGGGTTCAAGGCCTGTGATCAACTGAGGACCAGGCTGTCTCTGCACAGCTCAACGCCCCACACCATGCCTCATTTGTTTCTGAGAATTGTACACAAGTCCCAGAATGGGAGTCCCGTCAATCCAGACTCCTCTCTTACATCTGGCTGTCACTATCCTTAAAGCCTACAGAGTTTAAAGTCCAGATGTTATTTCTTTTTCCTTTCTGATTTGCCTTCAGAGCAATTTATATAGAAACAGAGAATTTCAATTTATATAAGATAAAATTTAAATATTATACACTGGGATTCTGGAGTGGTTACTCTCTTGCCAATTCCCACACAGGTTTTGCCTTCTTAATATGCAGAAGAGGATTTTTTTTTTCACTGAATTTCAAGGGATTAATTCACGCCCATCATGACATGGATCATAGTAGCAGGTGGGAAGACATGGTGCTGGAGCAGTAGCCACTGCCAATGACACACCTCCTCCAAAAAGAGCATACCTCCTAATCCTTCCTAAACAGTCTACCAACTAGGAAACACATTTTTAAGTGTATGAGCCTACTGGGGCTGTTCTCATTCAAACTACCACAGAGAATGTCATCCAATCAGTATGGGTTGTCACCTGTGAAAAGATGGGTCACAAACTGCCATACCAGTCTGAGAAAAATCTCAACTTGCCTCCAAGAATAATAATTGTCCATCTAATGTTTGGCTGTGGGTCTGTACATCTCTTTCCATTAGGGGCTGGATGGAATCTCTTAGAATCAGTTATGCTAGGGTCCAGTCTGCAAGCATAACAGGGTATCTCATTAATAGTGCCAGGAATTGATTCTTGACCATAAGTTTGGGTTTAAATTTGGGGCAGTTATTGGTTGGCCATTCCCTTAGTTTCTGCTCTATCTTTGTCCCTGCACATCTTATAGACATGATACATTTTGGGTCGAAGGTTTTTGTGGTTGGATTGATGTCATTATCTCTCCACTGGGAGTCCTGCCTGGCTGTAGGAAGTGGTCACTTAAGGACCCATATCCCCCAGAGCTAGGAGTCTTAGCTAGAGTTGCCCTCCCCCACCCACAGACCTCCTGGGGCTTGCTCCCCATTCCAGGTCTCCAGCACATTCTAGAGATTGCCACCCCCACACTGATTTCCCTTCTCTCTTACCTGCTATCTCTATTTGATGTCCCTCACTCTCATCCCCATCTCTCCCCCCCCCCAGTTACCTCCCTCCATCTACCTTCAATATCTATTTTATTCTTCCTTCTGAGAAAGATTCAACCATCCTCCTTTGTTATTTGGCTTCTTTGGTCTATTGATTATAGCATGGTTATATCCTGTACTTTATGGCTAATATCCGCTTATAAGTGAGTACATAGCACGCATGTCCTTTGGGTCTGGGTTACTTCACTCAGGATATTTTCTAGTTCCACCCGTTTGCCTGCAAAATTCATGGTGGTCCTTTTTTGTTTGTTTGTTTTTAATAACTGACTAGTATTCCATTGTGTACATATGTATTAGTTAGGGTTTCCATTGCTGTGAAGAGACACCATGACCAAGGCAACTCTTATAAGGATAACATTTAATTGGAGCTGGCTTACAGGTTCAGAGGTTTAGTCCATTATCATCAAGGCGGGAGCATGGCAGTATCCAGGCAGGCATGGCACAGGCAGAGCTGAGAGTTCTACATCTTCATCCAAAGGCTGCTAGTGGAAGACTGATTTCTAGGCAACTAGGGTGAGGATCTTAAGCCCACACCCACAGTGACACACCTACTCCAACCAGGTCACACCTATTTCAACAAGGCCACACCCTGGTCCAAGAATATACAAACCAGGACAACATGTATCACATTTTCTTTATTTATTCTTCAGTTAAGGGACAACTAGGTTGTTTCCAGTTTCTGGCTATTATGAAAATTGTTGGTGGAGCATCTTTTGATTATATGCCTAGGAGCTGTACAGCTGGGTCTTGGGGTAAAACAATTCCTAACAAAGAGAACAATACAAAGGATCCATGGAACTAAGAGCTGGTTCTTTGAAAAAATCAACAAGACAGAGAGACCCTTGCCAGACTAACTAACAGGCAGAGAGATAGTCCCTAAATTAACAAAATCAAGAATAAAAAGGGAGACATAATTGTAGGGAGCAGCTCTGATGCTAAGGTCCTCTTCCCCAGTTGGTTCTTAATCTGTCAGTAAAAGAAAGCCATGGGCCTATTGTTGGGTGGAAGGTGCAGACAGGACTTCTGGGTCCCTAGAGAAAAGGGGGACACAGAAAAGAGAAGGAAGTTCACCATGCTTTGGAGAGAGAAGAACTAAGAGCCATGTGAGATCTCAAAATCGAGTGGCCACACAGGCTGCTCCTATAGGCAGGTGGTCAGGGAAGTTTAGCAATTGACGTTTAGGGCAGGTGGGAGAGATGGAGTTAAGAAATTAGTAAGGGCATGCTTTTCCAGGTGGGAGATAGTAGTGCCCAGCAATTATGCCAAGAAAGCAAGTTGAAAAGGAAAAACTGTGTGTGTGTCTTTTATACGAGGATTCAAGAGAAGCCAGGTGGGGGCTGGTAACGTGGTCCAATTCCCAGAGTAAGGACAGTAGAGCAAAACTACATACAACACATAAGAGCAGACACCTATGAAACTCAAAGAATCATTAGGTCTAACTTCAAAAGCCTGAACTCCGCAAAATTGGAAAATCTAAATGAAATGGGTCATTTTCTAAACAGATATCAATTACCAAAGTTAAATCAAGATCAGCTAAACTATCTGAATAGTCCTATAACCCCTAGGGAAATAGAAGCAGTCATTAAAAGTCTAACTCCCCCTCCTGAAAGAAAAGCCCAGGACCAGATGGTTTTAGCATAGAATTCTACCAGACTTTCAAAGAAGACCTAATGCCAATTCTCCTCAAACTATCCCACAAAATAGAAACAGAGGAACACTGCCAAACTCATCCTGTAAGGCCACAGTCACACTGGTACCTAAACCACACAAAAAGACTCAACAAATAGAATTTCAGACCAATTTCCTTTATGAACATTGATACAGAAACACTCAATAAAATACTCATAAAGAGAATCCAAGAACACATTCGAGATCATCTACCATGATCAAGTAGGCTTCATCTTAGTGATGCAGGAGTAGTTCAATATCTACAATGTAATCTACTATATAACGAACTGAAAGAAAAAAAACACCACGCCAGGCAGTGGCAGTGGTGTACACCTTTAATCCCAGCACTCGGGAGGCAGAGGCGGGTGGATTTCTGAGTTTGAGGCCAGCCTGGTCTACAAAGTGAGTTCCAGGACAGCCAGGGCTATACAGAGAAACCCTGTCTCGAAATTATATATATATATATATATATATATATATATATCAAACAAACAAACAAACAAAAAACCCCAAACACATGATCATCTCATTAGATGCTGAAAACGCCTTTGATAAAATTTAACACCAGTTCATGTTAAAAGTATTTTAGAGATCAGGGATGCAAGCCCGTACACAAACATAATCAAAGCAATACACAGCAAGCCAATAGACAACACAAAACTAAATGGAGAGAGACTTAAACCAATTCCACTAAAATTGGGAACAAGAAAAGGCTGTCAACTCTCTCCCGATCTCTTCAATATAGTACTTGAAGTTCTAGGTAGAACAATAAGACTACTAAAGGAGATCAAGGGGATACAAATTGGAAAGGAAGAAGTCAAAGTATTGCTATTTGCAGATGATATGATAGTATATATGTAACTCCAAAAAATTCTACCAGAGAACCCCTACAACTGACAAACACCTTCAGCAAAATGGCTGGATATAAATTTAACTCTAAGAAATAAGTAGCCCTCCATTATACAAACAAAGATCATGCTGAGAAAGAAGTTAGAGGCAATACCCCTCACAATAACCGCAGATAATATAAAATATCTTGGTGTAACTCTCAACAAGCAAGTGAGAGATCTGTATGACAAGAACTTTAAGTCTCTGAAGAAAGAAACTGAGGAAGATATCAGAAGATGGAAAGGCCTCCCATATTCATGGGTTGGTAGGATCAACATAGTGAAAATGGCCATCTTAGCAAAAGCAATGTGCAGATTCAATGCCCGGGCATTCATTGTTTGTCATTATTGTACAGATATATATTCTCATTGCTCTGGGAAAATATGTGAGAAAAGAAACTTAGGGAAGGGAAGGCTCATTTTGGTGTATAGTTAATTGTTATAGTTCATCATCATGAGGAAGGCATGATAAACTCTAGCTTGAGCAACAAGAGTCTAAGATGTCTGGTTGCATTGTGTGTGCAGGCAGAAAGCAGAGATAGATACATGATGGTGCACAGCTTGCTGTTTTTTTCTTTAATTTAGTCCAGGACTCTAGTTCTTAAGGCATTGGTGCCTGCATTCAGCATGCATCTTCCCTCATTTCAACTCTTTGGAAATCCAAGCATGCCAAGATATATACCTGCTAGGTGATTCTTAATCCAATAAAGCTGGCAACAATGATGGACATCAGAATTCACCCCTTATTAATCTGACACCTGAACACAAATCTTTTAAATAATAATCTTCTACCCTTGGCCATTTAAATCTATATGTTTGCCAGCATCTATGTATACTATGTGCTTTCCTGGTGCCCATAGAGGCTGGAAGAGGGAGTCAGATCATCTGGAATTGGAATTAACAGATGACTGTGCGTTATGTGGGTGCTGGGAATTGAACTCAGGTCCTCTGCAAGAAGAGCAACTGCTCTGAAGTGCAGAGCCACCACCCTTCCTGATCCATCTGGACAAATTCTTAACTGTGAGCCCTTATTAACATTTAAAAAGTTATATACTTCAACTATGTAATAATACAGAGTAAGTGCCTCATTCCAAGAGGAAGGAATAGAGGTATAATAAGGAATGATAGGGCCAAGACCGAAATACAGCCTAGAAAAGAGCAAACCCTGCAAGTACATGTCCAACATCTGGGGTTTCTGGAATGGTCACCTGGTCTCCAACAGAGTTGGGTTGCCATACTTTGTAACTCTGCCACCTGGAGCAGCTGCGACCTCTCTCTTGGGCCAGCTCCATTCTTCATCTTAAGCCCTCCTTGGCAGATACCGCACGGTCTGGAATCTCCAACATTCTTGGGTCTCGATTACAACTTAGCTTGACCTTCACAACTGCACATATTGGTCTCTTAGGACCTCCTTGTTAGGGAATCCAACCTTGCCATATCTATCTAATGAAGAGGAAGCTTAAGGATTTTTGAAGATTCAAGTGTGTTGGATGGTGTGTTGGCAAACGCGTGACGGAGTGTTTTCCTGAAATGGACACAGGTAAAAGACTAAGGCAGACTGATGAAGAAACGTTTTATTGAAGTAGATACAGGAGAGAGGATGCTCTGCTAAAGCAAACATATGAAAGTACACATGATGAAAGATTCTTTGCTAACAACACACACGTATTGGTCCGCCTTCCATTTCATAGTTGAGCTCCATTTGTCAGGACTCCATGGACTCGGGTTGATTGGATGCATGTGTTGAGGCAAGGCGCGTGGTGGACACATGATGTTTGGTGAGTATAAATAGGACTCGATGGAGTGACAGAGACAGAGCTTGACTTGCTGGTTCAGCTAGCTGTACAATGCTTGTGGATCTCAGAGTCTTCACTGATCTTCACTTCCCTGAGAGAGGCACAGCTGAGAACTTCTGGGGTTCTTGCTGGTCCCTCCTGCTGACTTGAGTTGAGGCTGAGGCCTGGCTATCTCTGCTAGGTTGTGTCACCACTGTTGCTAACCTGACTATATCGAACGGTATTGCTTGTATATCTGTGAAGGGCTTGCGAGTGGATTGAGCTGCTGCCACTTGCTAGCCTGTGAACTGCTGATTTCCAGACAACACAGATGGGAGTTACTCCAAACAACCTTTCTAAACAGGTCCATTTCCCTCATATCCTTTCTTTTCCACTATCTCTGGTGGGTGGTGAGCTACAAAGGAGGTTAAAGTGTTTAAGATTATATTAAAAAAATAGGATTTGAAAAAAAATAAAGTTACAATCTAGCCTAAGAGGCTTTCTGGACTCTTGATGGATGCCTCAAGGATCCTGTAACTCTTTTGCTTTTCATACCCACAAAACCAGTATCATGTGGACAACATGGTTAAGTTCTGACAGCTCAAGATAGTCTTGATGCCTTCAACAACAGTCATAATGGCTTTTGTATGCTGTGGTAGCTGAGCCTGGGAAAAATTTCCTGTACAGTTGTTTTGAGCAGGGAATCTTTTTAGTGACATTCCCAGTCTGTTCAAATGTGTGCATTTTTATGAATGGCAGCCTTTGATAAGCAGGATTTCACTCTTGCGGAACCTTTCCTATTGTCCCAGTGAAGAGCCCAAGCGCTATTGCAGTTTGAATGGGAAATGTCTCTCTGGTAGGCTCACGCATTTAAATACCTGGTCCCTACTACCTGGTGGCAATGTTTCAGAGCTTGTAGAACCTTTAGGATTTGGAGACTTGTTGGAGGATGTCACTCACTAGAAGTGGGTTTTAAAGTTTGATAGTCCAGTCCCACTTTCTGTTGGTTTTATTTCCTGACCACAGATACAGTGTGGCCAGTGTGTTATGCTCCTGTTGTCATGACACAATAGGTTGTATCCTTTCTTTTTTCTTTAAGTTTTATTGCATTATGATGAGAAAAGATACATAGTTTCAATTTATCTGAATTTGTTAACATTTAAAACCATATTTTGAGTAAATAGACTTACATCACATTCTTCTTTCCCTTTGTACCCCAACTCCTCCTGGAGAGACCCCCCCTTTAAAACCTGCAATACCTTTTGTTTTTATCATATTCTTTAAATTTTATAAAATATTGTAACAATAAAAATGAGTATTATAAAAGTTGATATAAAGCAACAATCAATTGAACAGTCTTATGTAGATGTTTGTCTACAGCAATACTGAAATACATACGTTTTTCTCAATATAAATTTCAAATAACTCCAAATATATTAACTATATGATATTTTAAAATAATATATTACTATTAGTTTTTTTAATCAACACAAATAGATAAAGTCTTTTTGTTTGTTTGTTTTGTTTTTAGTAGAGCTTAAAATCTTGGCTCTTACTGTGGTACAAACACAAAATAAGAACAGTTTTTGGAAATTGGAGTTCATTGTAATAAGGCTGTACTTGAATGTCCCTCACATCACCAAAGAATTTTACCTCCATAGTAGATAAGCAGAGTTGACATTCTGCTGCACCAAGGAATGAATTGTAGGCACAATTTTTTGGATACAGATTTCCTGCTACAGACAAAGCTATTTGACTTGAGTGATTGTCATCATTCTCAACCTGCAGGGAACAGGTTACATTCATTTAAGAAATGGTGCGTGTATTAAGACAGTCTATCCATGTAGTCATTCATCAACTGTTTCAATGAACAATGGTTCTGCTTGGAGGGTGGCACAGACATTAGGTGAGGGTAAGATTCTGTTTAATTGGCTGTGATGATTTTGAAAAGCATTCATCTCAGAATAAGAGTAACTTATAAAGTTCTTTTCTTCAAAATTGATAAAATAATTATAAATATCAAGCAAAGCATTCAGTCTCACTCTTTGTTGTTCTCTTACAAGCCACCTCCCAAATTAATTCTCTATATATCTCTTGGCTATATAAATAATTTTGAAATATGTAAGCTGTTCTGATAACCATAGTATGGTGTAAAAACATCAAATGAACAATCCTACTAATAAAGGGGCTTGAGATAGGAGAAACATGATTTCAAGACCATTCTGTGGTACACAGCAAGTGATCCTGTCATGTACAAACAAGCAGAAAGTGTATATGGATTGTACAATATTGGACCTATTTCTCCCATTACCCAATTAGAGAGAGACTATGGGATGACAGCCAACAAATTTCTAATTCCTCATATTTTAAAATTTCAATCGATTAGGATATATTGGTAATATTAATTTTCATATTAAGAGATTTTAAGGAAAAGTGATTGTTGCTTCCTGTTAATTTTCTTGTTAGAGGTGGAATTATGTTTGTGTGGGTTTGTTGAAAGATTGCTTTCTTGCTTTTTCTAGGGTGTAGTTTCACCCCTTGTGTTGGTGTTTTCCACCTATTATCCTTTGTAGGGCTGGATTTGTGGAAAGATATTGTATAAATTTGATTTTGTCATGGAATATCTTGGTTTCTTTGTCTATGGTAATTGAGTTTTGTTGGGTATAGTAGCCTGGGCTAGCATTTGTGTTCTCTTAGGGTCTGTATTACATCTGCCTTTCAGAGTCTTCTGGCTTTCAGAGTCTCTGGTGAGAAGTTGGGTGTAATTCTGATAGGTCTGCCTTTATATGTTACTTGACCTTTTCCCCTTACTGCTTTTAATATTCTTTCATTGTTTAGTGCATTTGGTGTTTTGATTATTATGTGATGGGAGGAATTTCTTTTCTGGTCTAGTCTATTTGGAATTCTGTAGGCTTCTTGTATGTTCATGGGCATCTCTTTACGTTAGGGAAGTTTTCTTCTATAATTTTGTTGACGATATTTACTGGCTCTTTAAGTTGGGATTCTTCATTCTCTTCTATACCTATTATCCTTAAGTTTGGTCTTCTCATTGTGTCCTGGATTTTCTGGATGTTTTGGGTTAGGAGCTTTTTGCAACTTGCATTTTCTTTCACTGTTTTGTCAATGTTTTCTATGGTATCTTCTGCCCCTGAGATTCTCTCTTCTATCTCTTGTATTCTGTTGGTGATGCTTGCATCTATGACTCCTGACCTCTTTCCTAGGTTTTCTAACTCCAGGCTTGTCTCCCTTTGTGATTTCTTTATTGTTTCTATTTCCATTTTTAGATCTTGGATGGTTTTGTTCATTTCCTTCTTCTGTTTGATTGTGTTTTCCTGTAACTCTTTAAGGGATTTTTGTGTTTCCTCTTTAAGGGCTTCTACCTGTTTACCAGTGTTCTCTTGTATTTCTTTAAGGGAGTTATTTATGTCCTTCTTAAAGTCTTTATCATCATCATGAGGAGTGATTTTAGATCTGAGTCTTGCTTTTCCAGTGTTATGGTGAATCCTGGACTTGCTATGGTAGGAGACTTGGGTTCTGAAGATGCCAAGTAACCTTGGTTTCTGTTGCTTATGTTCTTTTGCTTGCCTCTCACCATCTGGTTATCTCTAATGCTACTTGCCCTGGCTATGTCTAACTAGAGCCCGTCCTTCCTGTGATCCTAGTTGTGTCAGAACTCCTGGGAGTCAAGCTTCCTCTGGGACCTTGAGATCCTGGTGTGACCAAGGTCCTGGGATCCCAGGATCCCATGATTCTGGGAGTGTTAAAATGTCTGGGAGTGGAGCTTCCTCTGGTTGTTTTGGGACTGGCTGAGGAGTTTGTGCCCAAGGTAAACCTGCACAGACTGGAAGGAACCTGTCCTGCAGGTCAGGTGGGGTTCCTTTGTCCCTGGATCCCACTGGTCCCAGGTACTCCAGGTGGTGTTGGAGCAGATGTTGTGTCCTCCTCATTGGATCCTATGATCCTGGGCCTGTTAGAGTGCCTGGGAGTAGAGTTTCCTCCTACTTTATTCTTTGATTGAAAATAGATTTGTTTGCCTGATGGTGATGGCACAGGCCTTTAATCCCAACACTTGGGAGGCAGGCAGAAGCAGAGGGCAAGGCGCAGGGGATCAGGGGCAGGGGCCCTGGGGCTGGAGGCAGAGGGTGGGGAGGGGGCAGTAGGCAGGAGTCAGGAGTCAGGAGTCAGGGCCACATGGTCTATAGATTTCAAGGTCAGAAAAGAATTTTCCCTGTCTTGGGGAAAAAAAAACAAAAAACAAACAAAATAAAACAACAACAAGAACAAAAAAAGGGAAGAAAGAAAACAGTTATTCTCCCTCATATAACATATCCTGGTTACTATCTTCTTTCCCTCTCCACTCTTCCCAGTTTATACCCATGTCCTCTCCCTTCCAGATCTACTTCCTTTCTGTCTCTCATTAGAAAACAAACATGCCTCTAAGGGATAATAAAATACAATGCAATAAGAAAAAAAAAAACAAACAACCTTAACACAGCAGAATCGGACAAAACAAACAGAAGGAAAGGAGCCTAAGAGAAGGCACAGGAAACAGTCTCTCAAATTCACACACTCAGGAATCCATGAGAACGCTGAACTGGAAGCCATAATACAAGTGCTAAGGAATTATAGGGCAGTAATAGAGAGCAAAGGTAAGCACCAGTAAGATAATAAATAAATAAATAAATAAATAAATAAATAAATGGATGAATGAAAAAGGAAAGGCCCTGCTATCACAATATGAGGCAAGGAACCTCTAAAGATGCTCTTGAGTTTATTTTCTCTGGACCGTCTACTGCTGGGCACGCAGCCTACCTTTAATAGTGGTTTGTTTCACCAGTGAGACTCCCTTGGAGAAAACTACATTTTCATTTGCAAGTGGTTATCAACTGGAGATACTTTCTGGGATGGGGGTATGTCTGCTTTTCCTTTCAACTCTAGGACTCCATCTAGGGTATGTCCCATGCATGCTGAGTCAGTTTCTATGAGTTCATGCGAACTTTGCTCATGCTGACCCACAGGGCCTTGTTTTCTTGGTGTTCTCCATTCTTTCTGGTTCTTATGCTCTTTCTACCTCCTCTTCTACAGAGTTCCCTGAGCTCTGAGGGAAGGGATTTTATGGAGACATCTGTTTAGTACTGAAGTGTTCCAAGGGCTCTCATTCTTTGCATACTGTCTGACTGTGGGTCTTCATATTTCTTCCCATCTGCTGCAGGAAGAAACTTCTCAGTTGATGACTGAACAAGGCACGGGTCTATGAGTATAGCAGAACGTCATATGGAGACATTTTATTACTAGTTAATTTAAAAAAAAAAAAAAAACCAAAAAAAAAAAAAAAAAAAAAACCAGGGTTTTGTCCTTGGTCCCTGGGCTATCTACACTCATGTTCTGGGTCTCCTAAACAATGTCAGGGATGGGTTCAATCTTACAAAGTAGGCCTTATGTCAAATCAGTTATTGGTTACTTCCACACACTTTATGCCTCCACTGCCCTGGCATATTTTGCAGGCAGGCAGGACACTATTGTAGATAAAAGATTTGTGGCTCAGTTGGTGTTTATGTTTGAGAGCTTGATGCGTGCCTTACTGTACTGAAGATTCTAGCACACAGTGGTGCAGGATCTATGTAGGCACCAGCTTGCCATATCTATGCTCAATGAGTTGTATAAGTGCTTTTTTCAGCAACAGGGCCTTGCTGTTAGTTTGTGGAGAGCAACCTATATAGTCTTGGTAACAGCCTGGGTTGTTTGGGGGCTTCCATGGGACCCTTTAGCCAATAACTCAGTATATATGTGCTTCTACTGTATTAAGTTTTTATACTACCCCTTCACATATCCCTTGATATTAGCTGTCTCTCCCCGTATTCCCTCCCTCGTCCCTCTTTTTCCTCCTCCTCTCTACTTGATCCTTCCATTTCAGCCTGTCCTCATTAATCCATAACGATCTATCCCATTTCCCTTTCCTAGGGAGATCTGTTTGACTCCCAGTAGCTTCTTACTCTAACCTAACAGCTGTGGTTCTGCAGATTGTAACTATCCTGGAATGTTTATGTTTGCATAGTTAGGGATTTCACTACATCTGGAGAGTGCTTTTGGTAGGATGGCCATTTTACTACTAATCCTACTGATCTGTGAGCATGGAAGGTCTCTCCATCTTCTGATAGCTTTAATACTTTCTTAGATGCCTTAGACTTTTTAATCATACAAGTCTTTCACTTGGTGGGTGTCTTAGTCAGGGTTTCTATTCCTGCACAAACATCATGACCAAGAAGCAAGTTGGGGAGGAAAGGGTTTACTCAGCTTACATTTCCACATTGCTGTTCATCACCAAAGGAAGTCAGGACTGGAACTCAAGCAGGTCAAGAAGCAGGAGCTGATGCAGAGGCCATGGAGGGATATGGCTTATTGGCTTGCTTCTCCTGGCTTGCTCAGCTTGCTTTCTTACAGAACCCACGACTACCAGCCCTGAGATGGCGCCATCCACAATGGGTCCTCCCCGCTTGATCACTCCTAGCCAGAGCAATCCGACAACAAAAGGAGATCAAGGGGATACAAATTGGTAAGGAAGAAGTCAAAATATCATTATTTGCAGATG
>NC_034594.1:42432546-42436543 GCF_900095145.1 Mus pahari
CCTCTGGGACCCTGAGATCCTGGTGTGACCAAGCTCCTGGGATCCTGAGATCCTCTGATCCTGGGCATGTTAGAGCACCTGAGAGTGAAGCGACTTTTGGGTGTTGTGGGGCTGGCTGCAGCATTTGTGCCCAAGGTCTGCTCAGGGTGCTGGCCCAGACAGACCAGAAGGAACCCCTGCCACTGGTCTGGTGGAGTTCCTGCGTGCCTGGGTCCTACTGGTCCCAGTTACTCCTGGTGTTGGGGACAGATGTGTCCTCCTCACCTCTGATCCTCTGATTGGTTGTATCCTTTCTTAAATTCTGTGTTGAAACAACTTCTTCCTCTCTAAGATTTTTGCTTTCAGATATTTGGACATCAGTGGAGAAAGGAATATAGATGTTGATCTCATTAACAATTACAACTGCTTTCTTTGTGCTTGCCTTGTCTGTAATTGAGAACTCCCTCACGTGCTTCTCCTTGCCACACTGCATGTTCTTTATGTATTTCTGCTCTTTCACTATAGACCTGACCAAGAGCAGTTATCAATTACCATGCCACTGCCTGGGAGTTATGCTGGCTGGAAAGTTCCTTTGACAAACAAATTTGTCCACTACATTTAAATTCAACCTCAGTAAAGTCTTCAGAACCCAGGCAGGAAGAAGCTAGACTTACTTATTTATTGACAGAATGTAACAACATGGGCTCTGGGCTAATTCTGAAAGCTTGGGAGCACAGTCTTTGTTTTCTGCCTTTCTCTCACCACTCTGGTCCTTCACCATTCCAAGGTCCTGCTTGTCTTCCATCAGAACAGACTATTGAGTTCCATCTACAGCATCTAGGCTTCCTCTAACCTCAAATTTCAAACCATCCCACATTCTTCTTAAGAGACAGAACACACAGTCGGGACAAACCCACTTCTTGGTACCAATTTTCAGTATTAATTACTTTTCTCTTGCTGAAAAAAAATGTGACAAAAGCAGGTTCAGGAGGGAAGGAGAGGTTTATCTGAGTTCATAGTTCTAGTGAGCAGTCCATCACAGTAATAAAGGCTTTGTGAGAGCCGTTGTAGAAGCATGAGACCATGGTCGTTCTGCATCCACAGTGAGGAGGCAGAGAAGGATGAACAGTGGTGGTCAGCTTGCTCCCCACTTGTTTTGTAGCTTAACTCTCCAGTGTACATTCATGTAAAAAATAATTGAATTTCTCTTTCCGGCTACTTAGTTCCCAACAATAATGACTCTGAGACTAATTATTTAGTAATCAATGCCTTGGCCATAAACTTGGGCTTGTTCTCTGACTTGCTCTTAACTTACTATTCCTTTTATTTTATCCCGAGTTCAGCTACCTGCTGGTTTATGTCTGTCTCCTTAGCGTTCCAGCTTGAATCTCTCACACCTGTGATTATTTCCCAGAATACTCTCTCTCCCTGATGGATGTCCCACCTCCTATTTTTTGCTTCAGTTCCTTGGCCATAAGCTTTTCTATTGACAGGTGTCACTTATACAAAATTCTCTCTGCACATTCAGGATGCACCTTCCCTCTTCAGTTAAACCTCTGGAAAAATCCCTCATTCCTTTGCTTAGGACAGTTGTATGTTTCCTAGATGATCAACCATCATGGTCACCTTGACCATTTCTTTTCTACAAACCAATGCCTACGTGTATTGGTTGGTGGAAGCTCCTGATGCCTCTAATGCTCAAGGTCACCTCTGACTGGAGCTGTGGTACAGTCACCATTTATTTCTTGCTTTAACACACAGAGCTAAATCATTTATCAGTGGAGGACAGGTTTTCTCCTCTTGTGTCATGTGGAAATCTCCAGGTGGACATTAAGTGTAGACTAAAGGAGAAATATTAAAATAGGACTCTTTCCTGCCTCCTCATGCTGCATACGTGTGCTAGGCAGTTCTGCCTGAGCTCAAGCCCAGTTGTACCTTCTCCAGTTTCTGAGGGACTTCTGCTGGGCAGTTATCTCTTACAACAAGGCTCCTAGTACTTCAGAGACTCATGGAAATATTACTATTAGTGAGTCACTGTGATGGCCTCTTCTACTCAGTTTTAGCTAGCAGAGGAGGACTGCCTTGAATTCTTTAGTGATGCTGGTCCTTACTGCTCTTCCAATGTTCTTCATGACTAAAGTGTCACTTGTAGAGTATAATCTTCTGAATAATCTGATGGTTTAAACAATGTATCAATCCCAGAATGCCCCATTCCTCAAATCTTTTAATTATTTTCTTCACTGCCTCCCAAGACAACTCTTGCATTTCAAGCTTACCCAGCAAAGGCTATTGTTTCCTCTGAGGTTTTAAAGACACTTTACCCTGTCTGTTTGTATCCTTGCCAGAGTGTTAAATCCGGTGTTCTGAGAGAGTGTCTTTACGTCAGTAAACCTATGCTTGGACAGGACTTGATGGAGCATACTTGAAATCTAATCCTCTGTGCCTTCTGCTAGAACATCCTATCTAATCTCCCCTTATTATTTTCAGCATGCACACACAGTTGTGTTGGGCTGGGCTTTAGACCCTAGTAATTGATTTGGCAGATGAGAAGTGGTGGTGGGGGTAAGCTCCTGGGAGCAGAGACAGTTGCCTTGCAAGGGAGCTGTCTTTGTAGCATTTATTGCTCTGGGGAAGTACAAAATCAAATTGTTAATTTGGAGGGGAAGGTGGCTCAAGGCTGTTCCAGGCTTCTAAGAACCTTAGCTGTTGGGGATTCACCCTGTCTTGTGTTTCAGAGTCCTGTACTTTTTATACAGAGTATGGGTCTTCATATAACAGACTGTTATATGAGTATTCAGTCATTTGGGAAGTTTGGCAGTCCAGAATTTGCTTTACAGCTGTGCTTGTTCTCTCACTGTAAGAGAGAACGCTTCTTTGGAAGCTGTCAGAGAGGCCCTTTGGCTCTCACATTTGGGTTTCAAATGTTTGCTAACTGTCTTCATTTCCCCATTATCCCTTGTTTGGCCTCAACATTGTTCAGCAAAATCCAGCCAATTCCATTGTCTTTGTATGCATTTGTTCACTCCCACACATCTCAACTTTTACACTGACCAAAAGAGTGCCCCTTCCCCGGATCCATCACGAACAAGTTTAGCATCAAGGTCTCCACCTTGTGCCTAGTTGCCTGGAGGTTATCAACATCAGTGGGGCAAGGAGTGGGGTCATCAATTCCTGATGGAGAGGGAGTGACCTAATCCTAGTCTATCTGCTACCTCCTACCTGGGATTACTGTCAGTATCAACGGCAGAATCACAGTCACCTGCGAGGAGGATGCCAAACTGAGGTTGGCAAAGCAAAAGCTTCCAAAGGCGTAGCCCTGTGAAGTGAGAAGGAAGGGTAGTAGAGACAGTAATTGAATTGAGCAGGAAGTGCTAATTCATTCAGTGGGAGCTATGGCATAAAAGCTACTGGAAGAGGGGTCCCAGGTTGAGCAAATGTCTGATCCCTTAAGTACCTCTATACTCTACTATTGGCTTGAAGCTGCCCAGAAAACATATGACTTCAACTGAAAGAGTGTGGCATAGCCTAAAAGTGCTGTGCCTGCCAACCAACCACACACATTAGGGCTGTCTTGACGGGAAGCCCAGCTGCATACATCTTATGGCCAAGAAAGCACATTAATTACTTGTTAATCTACTTGCTAGTGGTGGGTCAGGAGAGGATCCGGTGGACACTTGTCCTGCGGAGTGACAATTTAGTCATGTGAGAGAACAGTGCATGTAGGAGCAATGGCACTAGCTGGATTTCATTGAATGATATTGATGCCAATCAAATGGATAACAAAAAAATGAGGGCAGCCAGTAAGCTGTAAACCTGTTCAAGAATATGTCCTCTCGTGTCGCTAGCTGCATATGTAGCAGAAGATGGCCATCACTGGGAAGAGAGGCCCCTTGGTCTTGCAAACTTTATATGACCCAGCACAAGGGAAGGTCTGGGCCAAGTAGTGGGAGTGGGTGGGTAGGGGAGCAGGGGCGGGGGGTTATAGGGAACTTTCGGGATAGCATTTGAAATGTAAATA
>NC_034594.1:42437213-42443065 GCF_900095145.1 Mus pahari
GCTCCTTCATTGGGGACCTTGTGTTCTGTCCAATGGATGACTGTGAGCATCCACTTCTGTAGTAGTCAGGTACTGGCAGAGCCTCTCAGGAGACAGCTATATCAGGCTCCTGTCAGCAAGCACTTGTTTACATCTGCAATAGTGTCTGGGTTTGGTGGTTGTTTATGGGATGAATCCCCAGGTGGGGCAGTTTCTGGATGGTCATTCCTTCAGTCTTCGTTCTGAACCAAAATAAATAAGTAAGTAAGTAAGTAAGTAAGTAAATAAATAAATAAAGGTCTGATAGAATTCTCCACTAAACCCATCTGGTCCTGGTCTTTTTTTTTGGGTGGGAGACTATTAATGACTGCTTGTATTTATTTAGGAATTATGGGATTGTCTAGATGGTTTATCTGATCCTGTTTTAACTTTGGCACGTGGTATGTGTCTAGAAAATTTAGATTTTTCCAATTTTGTTGAGTATAAGCTTTTGTAGGAGGATCTGATGATTATTTGAATTTCTGTTTCTGTTGCTATATCTCCCTTTTCATTTCTGATTTTATTAATTTGGATGCTGTCTCTGTGTCCTCTGGTTAGTCTGGTTAAGGGTTTATCTATCATGTTGATTTTCTCAAAGAACCAGCTCCTGATTTTGTTGATTCTTTGTATAGTTCTTTTTGTTTCTATTTGGTTGATTTCAGCCCTGAGTTTGATTATTTCCTGCTGTGTACTCCTCTTGGGTATATTTGCTTCTTTTTGTTCTAGAGCTTTCAGGTGTGCTGTCAAGCTGTTAGTGTAAGCTCTCTCCAGTTTCTATTTGGAGGCACTTAGAGCTATGAGTTTTCCTCTCATCACTGTTTTCATTGTATCCCGTAAGTTTTGATATGATGCACCTTCATTTTCATTAAATTCTAAAAAGTCTAATTTCTTTCTTTATTTCTTCCTTGACCAAGTTATCATTGAGAAGACCATTGTTCACCTTCCATGTGTATGTGTGTTTTCCATTGTTTTTGTTGGAATTTAAGACCAACCTTAGTCTATGGTGATCTGATAGGGTGCATGGGATTATTTCAATCTTCTTGTATCTCTGAGGCCTGTTTCGTGACCAATTATATGGCCAATTTGGGAGAAGGTACCATGAAGTGCTGAGAAGAAGGTATATTCTTTTTCTTTGGGATGAAATGCTCTATAAGTATCTATTTGGTTTATAACTTCTGTTAGTTTCACTGTGTTTCTGTTTAGTTTCTGTTTCTATGATCTGTCTATTGCTGAGAGTGGGGTGTTAAAGTCTCCCACTACTATTGTGTGGGGTGTGATGTGTGTTTTGAGCTTTAGTAAACTTTAGTAAAGTTTCTTTTATGAATGTGGATTACCTTGCATTTGTAGCATAGATGTTCAGAATTTAGAGTTCATCTTGGTAGATTTTTCCTTTGGCCAGTATGAAGTGTCCTTCCTTATACTTTTTGATAACTTTTGGTTGAAAGTCGATTTTATTCAATATCAGAATGGCTACTCAGGCTTGTTACTTGGGACCATTTGCTTGGAAAATTGTTTTCCAACCTTTTGAGGTGGTATCTGTCTTTGTCACTGAGGTGCATTTCCTGTATGAAGCAAAAATGCTGGGTCCCGTTTATGTATCCAGTCTGTTAGTCTATGTCTTTTTATTGGGGAATTGAGTCCATTGATGTTAAGAGATATTAAGGAAAAGTGGTTGTTACTTCCTGTTATTTTTGTTGTTAGAGGTGGAATTATGTTTATGTGACTATCTTCTTTTGGGTTTGTTGAAAGATTACTTTCTTGCTTTTTCTAGGGTGTAGTTTTCCTCTTATTTGGTGTTTTCCATCTATTATCCTTTGTAGCCTGGATTTGTGGAAAGATATTGTGTAAATTTGGCTTTATCATGGAATATCTTGGTTTCTCTGTCCATGGTGATTCAGAGTTTTGCTGGGTATAGTAGCCTGGGCTGGCATTTATGTTCTCTTAGGGTCTGTATGACATCTGCCCAGGATCTTCTGACTTTCATAGTCTCTGCTGAGAAGTCTGTTATATTTCTGATAGGTCTGCCTTTATATGTTACTTGACCTTTTCCCCTTACTGCTTTTAATATTCTTTCATTGTTTAGTGCATTTGGTGTTTTGATTATTATGTGATGGGAGGAATTTCTTTTCTGGTCTAGTCTATTTGGAATTCTGTAGGCTTCTTGTATGTTCATGGGCATCTCTTTACGTTAGGGAAGTTTTCTTCTATAATTTTGTTGACGATATTTACTGGCTCTTTAAGTTGGGATTCTTCATTCTCTTCTATACCTATTATCCTTAAGTTTGGTCTTCTCATTGTGTCCTGGATTTTCTGGATGTTTTGGGTTAGGAGCTTTTTGCAACTTGCATTTTCTTTCACTGTTTTGTCAATGTTTTCTATGGTATCTTCTGCCCCTGAGATTCTCTCTTCTATCTCTTGTATTCTGTTGGTGATGCTTGCATCTATGACTCCTGACCTCTTTCCTAGGTTTTCTAACTCCAGGCTTGTCTCCCTTTGTGATTTCTTTATTGTTTCTATTTCCATTTTTAGATCTTGGATGGTTTTGTTCATTTCCTTCTTCTGTTTGATTGTGTTTTCCTGTAACTCTTTAAGGGATTTTTGTGTTTCCTCTTTAAGGGCTTCTACCTGTTTACCAGTGTTCTCTTGTATTTCTTTAAGGGAGTTATTTATGTCCTTCTTAAAGTCTTTATCATCATCATGAGGAGTGATTTTAGATCTGAGTCTTGCTTTTCCAGTGTTATGGTGAATCCTGGACTTGCTATGGTAGGAGACTTGGGTTCTGAAGATGCCAAGTAACCTTGGTTTCTGTTGCTTATGTTCTTTTGCTTGCCTCTCACCATCTGGTTATCTCTAATGCTACTTGCCCTGGCTATGTCTAACTAGAGCCCGTCCTTCCTGTGATCCTAGTTGTGTCAGAACTCCTGGGAGTCAAGCTTCCTCTGGGACCTTGAGATCCTGGTGTGACCAAGGTCCTGGGATCCCAGGATCCCATGATTCTGGGAGTGTTAAAATGTCTGGGAGTGGAGCTTCCTCTGGTTGTTTTGGGACTGGCTGAGGAGTTTGTGCCCAAGGTAAACCTGCACAGACTGGAAGGAACCTGTCCTGCAGGTCAGGTGGGGTTCCTTTGTCCCTGGATCCCACTGGTCCCAGGTACTCCAGGTGGTGTTGGAGCAGATGTTGTGTCCTCCTCATTGGATCCTATGATCCTGGGCCTGTTAGAGTGCCTGGGAGTAGAGTTTCCTCCTACTTTATTCTTTGATTGAAAATAGATTTGTTTGCCTGATGGTGATGGCACAGGCCTTTAATCCCAACACTTGGGAGGCAGGCAGAAGCAGAGGGCAAGGCGCAGGGGATCAGGGGCAGGGGCCCTGGGGCTGGAGGCAGAGGGTGGGGAGGGGGCAGTAGGCAGGAGTCAGGAGTCAGGAGTCAGGGCCACATGGTCTATAGATTTCAAGGTCAGAAAAGAATTTTCCCTGTCTTGGGGAAAAAAAAACAAAAAACAAACAAAATAAAACAACAACAAGAACAAAAAAAGGGAAGAAAGAAAACAGTTATTCTCCCTCATATAACATATCCTGGTTACTATCTTCTTTCCCTCTCCACTCTTCCCAGTTTATACCCATGTCCTCTCCCTTCCAGATCTACTTCCTTTCTGTCTCTCATTAGAAAACAAACATGCCTCTAAGGGATAATAAAATACAATGCAATAAGAAAAAAAAAAACAAACAACCTTAACACAGCAGAATCGGACAAAACAAACAGAAGGAAAGGAGCCTAAGAGAAGGCACAGGAAACAGTCTCTCAAATTCACACACTCAGGAATCCATGAGAACGCTGAACTGGAAGCCATAATACAAGTGCTAAGGAATTATAGGGCAGTAATAGAGAGCAAAGGTAAGCACCAGTAAGATAATAAATAAATAAATAAATAAATAAATAAATAAATGGATGAATGAAAAAGGAAAGGCCCTGCTATCACAATATGAGGCAAGGAACCTCTAAAGATGCTCTTGAGTTTATTTTCTCTGGACCGTCTACTGCTGGGCACGCAGCCTACCTTTAATAGTGGTTTGTTTCACCAGTGAGACTCCCTTGGAGAAAACTACATTTTCATTTGCAAGTGGTTATCAACTGGAGATACTTTCTGGGATGGGGGTATGTCTGCTTTTCCTTTCAACTCTAGGACTCCATCTAGGGTATGTCCCATGCATGCTGAGTCAGTTTCTATGAGTTCATGCGAACTTTGCTCATGCTGACCCACAGGGCCTTGTTTTCTTGGTGTTCTCCATTCTTTCTGGTTCTTATGCTCTTTCTACCTCCTCTTCTACAGAGTTCCCTGAGCTCTGAGGGAAGGGATTTTATGGAGACATCTGTTTAGTACTGAAGTGTTCCAAGGGCTCTCATTCTTTGCATACTGTCTGACTGTGGGTCTTCATATTTCTTCCCATCTGCTGCAGGAAGAAACTTCTCAGTTGATGACTGAACAAGGCACGGGTCTATGAGTATAGCAGAACGTCATATGGAGACATTTTATTACTAGTTAATTTAAAAAAAAAAAAAAAACCAAAAAAAAAAAAAAAAAAAAAACCAGGGTTTTGTCCTTGGTCCCTGGGCTATCTACACTCATGTTCTGGGTCTCCTAAACAATGTCAGGGATGGGTTCAATCTTACAAAGTAGGCCTTATGTCAAATCAGTTATTGGTTACTTCCACACACTTTATGCCTCCACTGCCCTGGCATATTTTGCAGGCAGGCAGGACACTATTGTAGATAAAAGATTTGTGGCTCAGTTGGTGTTTATGTTTGAGAGCTTGATGCGTGCCTTACTGTACTGAAGATTCTAGCACACAGTGGTGCAGGATCTATGTAGGCACCAGCTTGCCATATCTATGCTCAATGAGTTGTATAAGTGCTTTTTTCAGCAACAGGGCCTTGCTGTTAGTTTGTGGAGAGCAACCTATATAGTCTTGGTAACAGCCTGGGTTGTTTGGGGGCTTCCATGGGACCCTTTAGCCAATAACTCAGTATATATGTGCTTCTACTGTATTAAGTTTTTATACTACCCCTTCACATATCCCTTGATATTAGCTGTCTCTCCCCGTATTCCCTCCCTCGTCCCTCTTTTTCCTCCTCCTCTCTACTTGATCCTTCCATTTCAGCCTGTCCTCATTAATCCATAACGATCTATCCCATTTCCCTTTCCTAGGGAGATCTGTTTGACTCCCAGTAGCTTCTTACTCTAACCTAACAGCTGTGGTTCTGCAGATTGTAACTATCCTGGAATGTTTATGTTTGCATAGTTAGGGATTTCACTACATCTGGAGAGTGCTTTTGGTAGGATGGCCATTTTACTACTAATCCTACTGATCTGTGAGCATGGAAGGTCTCTCCATCTTCTGATAGCTTTAATACTTTCTTAGATGCCTTAGACTTTTTAATCATACAAGTCTTTCACTTGGTGGGTGTCTTAGTCAGGGTTTCTATTCCTGCACAAACATCATGACCAAGAAGCAAGTTGGGGAGGAAAGGGTTTACTCAGCTTACATTTCCACATTGCTGTTCATCACCAAAGGAAGTCAGGACTGGAACTCAAGCAGGTCAAGAAGCAGGAGCTGATGCAGAGGCCATGGAGGGATATGGCTTATTGGCTTGCTTCTCCTGGCTTGCTCAGCTTGCTTTCTTACAGAACCCACGACTACCAGCCCTGAGATGGCGCCATCCACAATGGGTCCTCCCCGCTTGATCACTCCTAGCCAGAGCAATCCGACAACAAAAGGAGATCAAGGGGATACAAATTGGTAAGGAAGAAGTCAAAATATCATTATTTGCAGATG
>NC_034594.1:42443076-42444409 GCF_900095145.1 Mus pahari
AAAACCATTCTCAACAATAAAAGAACCTCTGGTGGAATCACCATGCCTGACCTTAAGCTGTACTACAGAGCAATTGTGATAAAAACTGTTTGATCACTAATTGAGAAAATGCCTTACAGCTTGATCTCATAAAAGCATTTCCTCAACTGAAGTGCCTTTCTCTGTGATAACTTCAGCTTGTATCAAGTTGACACACAAAATCAGCCAGTATAGTGGGTTAGAGTTACTCCAAGATATTTTATATTATTTGAGGCTGTTGTGAAAGGTATTGTTTTCCTGATTTCTTTCTCAGTACATTTTTCATTTGTATACAGGGAGCTACTCATGTTTGTGAGTTTATTTTGTATCCAGATACTTTGCTGAAGGTGTTTATCAGCTATAGAAGTTTCCCCGTAAAATTTTTTGGTTCACTCCATATACTATACTATCAAATCATCTGCAAATAAAGATATTTTGACTTCTTCCTTTTCTATCTGTATCCCCCTTGATTGCCTTCAAGTTGCCTTATCGGTCTAGCTAAGACTTCAAGTACTATACTGAGTAGGTGTGGAGAGAGTGGACAACCTTCTCTTGTTCCAGATTTTAGTGGAATTGCATTGAGTTTCCCTCTATTTAAGTTGATGTTGGCTATGGGCTTGCTGTAAACAGCCTTTATTTCATTGAGGTATGTTCCTTGTATCCCTATACTCTCTAGGACTTATATCATGATGGAGTATTCAATTTTGTCAAAGATTTTTTTCTGCATCTAATGAGATGACCCTGTGATTTTTGTCTTTCAGTTTGTTTATATGGTGGTTTACATCATTGATTTACATATGTTGAACCATCCCTGCATCTCTGGGATAAAGCCTATTTGATCAGGGTTGATGATCTTTTTGATGTGTTCTAGGATTCAGTTTGCAAGTATTTTAATTTTGCCTCTATGTTCATAAAGAAAATTGGTCTGTAATTCTCTTTCTTTGTTGGATCCTTATATGTCTTTGGTATTAGGGTGACTGTGGTCTCAGAAAATGAAGTAGGCAATGTTCCATCTGTTTGTATTTTGTGGAATAATTTAAGGAGTATTGGCATTAACTCTTTTTTGAAAGTCTGATAGATTTCTGTGTTAAAACCATCTGGCCCTGAGCTTTTTTTTTTNTTTCTTTTCAAATATTTATTTGACAATTTCCATATGCACAAAATTATGTTATGAATTTTAGTCATTTTTATTAGATATTTTCTTTATTTACATTTTAGATGTTATCCTGAAAGTTCCCTATAACCCCCTGCCCTGCTCCCCTACCCACCCACTCCATCCTCTTTCCTCTACCACTGAACCCCATTTTCCATCAAT
>NC_034594.1:42446431-42447455 GCF_900095145.1 Mus pahari
TTTGCCTTACAGAAGCTTTGCAATTTTATGAGGTCCCATTTGTCAATTCTTGATTTTATAGCACAAGCCATTGGTGTTCTGTTGAGAAATTTTTTCCCTGTGCCCATATCTTCGAGGCTTTTCCCCACTTTCTCCTCTATCAATTTCAGTGTCTGAGCTTTATTTTATTTTATTTTATTTTTGTTTGGAAGAATTTTAATTATGCCTCCTATTTCACTAGGGGTTATATAAGTCTGCTTAAATTGCTTATCTAGTCTTGATTTAATTTTGATAAGTGGTACCTATCAAGAAAATCCTCTATTTCTTTTTGATTTTCCAGTTTGGTAGAGTAACAGTTTTTGAAGTATGTCCTCAAGATTCTCTGGATGTCCTTGGTGTTTGTCCCTGTGTCCTCCTTTTCATGTCTAATTTTGTTAATTTGGAAATTCTTTCTCTGACCTTAGTAAATTTGGAAAAGGATTTGTCAATCTTATTGATTTTCCCAAAGAACCAACTTTTTGTTTCATTGATTCTTTATATTGTTTTTGTTTATTTTATTCTATTTTGTTGATTTCATCTCTGAGTTTGATTACTTCTTGCCATCTTCTTGACTTAAGCCTCAAGATTGTAGTTGATTGCTACAACAGCCATGGAAGCTAAGGTAATACATTCATAGTTCCTTTGTTTTATATGATTTTATTCATACCAAAGTGTAATAAATATGTCAAAAGCCCACATTTTTTTTTTTATGATTGGGTGTACTTTATTATCTGAATTTGCAAACTTTTGACATTCTTTCATGTTTTTTGGTTTTGAGTGAGTTTGCCGAGGTGTTACCTTTATTGCACTGCTCTTGCTTATTTCGGCACTAATATTACATCAGTCCAACAGTGGATTTAACATTTGTATTCTGCTTTCTAAAAATTTGATGTACCAGTGTGTCTATTTCTTTTTATTATTATTTATTATTATTATTATTATTATTATTATTATTATTATTATCTTTATTTAAATTACAAATGCTATCCCGAAAGTTCCCTATACC
>NC_034594.1:42447466-42448537 GCF_900095145.1 Mus pahari
ATTTCCTGCTGTCTACTCCTCTTGGGTGAATTTGCTTCCTTTTGTTCTAGAGCTTTTAGGTGTGCTGTCAAGCTGCTAGTGTATGCTCTCTCTAGTTTCTTTTTGGCANCACTCAGAGCTATGAGTTTTCCTCTTAGGACTGCCTTCATTGTGTCCCATAAGTTTAGGTATGTTGTGACTTCATTTTCATTAAACTCTAAAAAGTCTTTAATCTTTCTTTATTTCTTCCTTGACCAAGGTATCATTGATTAGAGTGTTATTCAGCTTACATGTGAATGTTGGCTTTCTATTATTTATGTTGTTATTGAAGATCAACCTTAGTCTGTGGTGATCTGATAGGATGCATGGGATAATTTAAATATTTTTGTATCTGATGAGGCCTGTTTTGTGACCAAGTATATAGTCAATTTTGGAGAAGGTACCATGAGGCAGTGAGAAGAAGGTATATCCTTTTGTTTTAGGATAAAATGTTCTGTAGATATCTGTTAAGTCCATTTGTTTCATAACTTCTGTTAGTTTCAATGTATCTCTGTTTAGTTTCTGTTTCCAGGATCTGTCCAATGAGGAAAGTTGGGTCTTGAAGTTTCCCACTATTATTGTGTGAGGTGCAATGTGTGCTTTGAGTTTTATTAAAATCTCCTTAATGAATGTGGCTGCCCTTGCATTTGGAGCATAGATATTCAGAATTGAGAGCTCATCTTGGAAGATTTTACCTTTGATGAGTATGAAGTGCTCCTCCTTGAATTTTTTGATAACTTTGGGTTGGAAGTTGATTTTTTTTTGATATTAGATTGGCTACTCCAGCTTGTTTCTTTGAACCATTTGCTTGGAAAATTGTTTTCCAGCCTTTTTACTCTGAGGTAGTGTCTCTCTTTGTCTCTGAGGTGTGTTTCCTGTATGCAGCAAAGTGTTGGGTCCTGTTTACGTAGTAAGTCTATTCGTCTATGTCTTTTTGTTGGGGAATTGAGTCCATTGATATTAAGAAATATTAAGGAAAAGTAATTGTTGCTTTCTGTTATTTTTGTTGTTAGAGTTGGGCTTCTGTTCTTGTGGCTGTCTTCTTTTAGGTTT
>NC_034594.1:42450822-42478414 GCF_900095145.1 Mus pahari
GCCCAGTTGTCTTGGTTTCTGTTAATAAGATTCTTATGTTTGCCTTTTGCCATCTGGTAACCTCTGGTGTTAATGTTCAAGCTGTCTCTGGCTGGAGCTTGATCCTCCTGTGATTCTGTTAGCCTCTGTCAGCACTCTTGGGAGTTCAACTCTCACCTGAGACCCAGTGGTCAGAGCACTCTCTGCAGGCAAGCTCTCCTCTTGGAGGGCAGGTGTCCAGAAGTCTGGAGCTCTGATCCACCTCCTGAGTCCTGGGGTCAGAGCCCTCCCTGTAGGCCGACTCTCCTCTGGCAAGGAAGGTACCCAGGGGTCTGGGTCTCAGCTCAGCCTCCTGGCTGGGGATGAAGGCCCAAAGGGACCCTGTCCAAGAAGCTCTGTTTCTTCTGCCGCCCACATGCTTTCCAGTGATCCCGAGTTTCTGGTTGTGCTAGGGGTCCAGTGACCTGGAGAGTCCTCTGGGGACCTTGGCACCCTCTGCCGGGTTCACAGGGAGAAGGCAGGGCTGGCCCTGACCGGAATGGGTCCCAGCCTCTGGTTGGGCGGGGTTCCTTTGTCCCTGTTCCTGCTGGCACAAGACCCTCTGGGATTCTTTGGAGGTGATATTGTGTTCCACTCACCCGTGATCCCGAGGTCCTGGGTGTGCTAGGGGTCTTGGAGTGTGGAGAGTCCTCTGGGGACCTTAGCGCCCTCCACCGGGTTCAGGTGGAAGATGGTGGGGCTGGCCACCATCTTATAATATCTATAATATTTATATTACTCCAAAAAGAACCTTTATATTTGTTAGAAGTCGTTCCCATTTTCTCTGTGACCAATCTGCTCTGTGTCTGTATAGTTTCATGCGATATGAACCTTTTCCACATATTGAATTATATAGTGTATAGTATTTTCATTTAGTTAAACTAGTTAAATGTTTTCAGGATTCATCCATGTTGTAATATGAATCAGTGTCTCGTTACTTTTATGTATTCTAATCTCCAATTCACAGAAATTTGCCTGTTTCAGCCTTTAGAGTGCTGGGATTCAAGGTGTGTGCCACCATTTCTAGTATATAAGTATCTCATTACTTTTAATAGTCCTGTAATATTCCATTTATGGACATATCATAATATTTTGTTTATTCATAAGAGATTGATATTTGAGCTTAATTTCTCTTTCTTACTTTCTTTCATTCCTTCTTTCTTTCTTTTTAATTGTTAGAGCTGGGGAGATAGCTCAGTCAGTACAGTTGGCTTACCACCCAACCATGAGGATCTGAATTTGATTCCTGAAACCCATTTGAAAAAGTAAGACATGCCTATGCACTTACAGTCTAGGAGACAGTTAAGTCTCTGGGGTTTTCTGGCCGGCCAGCCTGGCTTAACTGGCAAGCTGCAGATCAGTGAGAGACACTATCTTAGAAGTAAAGTAAAATAAAGATGGATAACACCAAGGGTTGATCTATGGCTTCTATATGCACACACACACACACACACACACACACACACACACACACACACATTACTCTGCACACATGTGTATTTGTACAAATGTACTTCCTAACACATACATACACACAAATAAACTAATTCCTTTTTCTAGTAAAAACATAAAAAACATGAAGATGACACAAGTTAATGCAGTCCCAGTGATATTTTATTAGGTACACACCATGTATAATATTTAGGTCAGCTTGAATAGGACTGGAGATATAGCTCAATGTCAGAGTGCAACAGAAAAGTAACTAAGACTCATGTCCATATGAAAATTGAAATCTAGCATCTGCATATGAAATAAAATACACAGCATTTTTTTTGTCTGTTCCACCTCACTTAATACAATTATTTCCAGATTAACCCATTTTCCCTCAAATTTCATTCATCTATATAGATATATAAAATTCTCCTGTGTGTATGGACCACATTGTTATCATTCACTAATCTATTGAAGACTATCTAGGCTGGTTCTACACCTTGCTATTGCGAGTAGAACAGCAGTAAATGAATATCTCTGTTGAAGTATTTGAAGTCCTTTGAGGAAATAACCAGGAGTTACATAGCAGGGTTATCGGCTGTTTTACTTTTTGTGTGTGCGATTCCCCCCAACCCCCACCATACTGGTCTTTTGCTTGTATACTCTGGTTTCTGATTTTGAGTTTTTATGGGTTTGTGTGTGTGTGTGTGTGTGTGTGTGTGAGAGAGAGAGAGAGAGAGAGAGAGAGAGAGAGATATTTTTGTGCTCTTTAGTAGTTTATTTTCTTTTTAAAATTTTTTATTTGTTTTTTATTTACATTTCAAATGTTATCCCCTTTCCTGGTTTCCCCCCAAAACCCCCTATCCCAACCCCCCTCACCAACCTGCTCTTTAGTAGTTTCTTCTTTATCCCTTTGCTTGTTTTATCCTTGTTCATTGGCATTTTTATTTGCTCGTTTATTTTCTTTCTGTTTTATTTTATTAGATATTTTCTTCATTTACATTTCAAATGCTATCCTGATGTCCCCTATATCCTCCCCCTGCCCTGCTCCCCTGCCCACTCACTCCCACTTCTTGGCCCTGGTGTTCCCCTCTATGGGGCACTCGTTTATTTTCTTAAGAGAGAAAGAAGGCATGGTATTGGAAAGGTTGAGAACTGGGGAGGGGAGAAGGGAGAGAAACTGTGGTCAGAATGGATTGTATGAGAAGACTTTATTTTCAATGCAAAGATAAAGTAAAAGGAATATATCTTTTAAATTCAAAGAGACAAAGAGACTGGAACGTTTTGTAAGACCTCACACCAGAGGTCACTTAAGACATAACCTTAAGGTCACCGAAGACTTCAGACTGTTAACCTTCTGTGTTTGCTAGAATGCTTGTTTAATCTGTTTTTCAGAGAACAAGGTAATCAACCTTATTTGCTTTGGATTGTCTGTGTATTCAGCTTTCACAAGTTAATGCATAGCTGTGATCTTGTTATTTATTCTTCTGTGTCCCTGACCCAGAGTAGGGCATGTGTGTTGTATGTATATTATAATAATCCTTTGCTGAAAACAGAAAACTGGACTTGAGAACAACCATGTGAAATGAATATCCACCATAAGTAATGAAAGCAGCACTCAAATATTGCTTGAAGATTTATATTTGCGTGTGATTGGGTGATTTGGGGTCATTTGGAGTCAGTGACTTAATTCCTTGTTAAACTCTGTCAAAGATGTCTATAACCCTCATTTCTTCCCAATGTGATGCTTTCAGTATTGTTCAATAAAAGAGGGAGCAAAGTTCTCTTGGGATAGACACAGGCACAGGGACAGATTCACAGGACAGCCTTCAGGGAGACATAGATTCAGACTCATACAACAGACAGGGACAGCACAAGACACAGGGAGAGCAAAGCAGAGAATTTAAATCTGGGCTTATTTTTGGTTAAATAAAGCCAAGGGAAGTGCTTTGATTTTCTTTTTTTATTTCAACACCAACACAATTGAAGATTGCGTTTATTATTAATGCTTTCAAACCATTCCCAATGTATAACCCCAATGTATTGATATCTATTTCTTCTGTTGTTAATTTCTTCAAGGCTTTATCATGAAGGGATGTTGACTTTTTAATTGTCTTTTCTGCATCTACCAAGATGGTCATGTACTGTCTGTCTTTATGTTTATTTATAGGGTGTTTACATTTTTTGATTTGTGTATGTCAAAACAACCTTTCACTCCCCAGGTGAGATCAGTGTGGTTGTGATGTAGGATATTTTTAATCTGTTCTTGAGTTAATTTTGTGGAGAATTTTTGCATCAGTGTCCATCAGAGAAATTGGTATGCAAGTTTCTCTTTTTGTTTTGTTCCATCCACTTTTGGTATAAGGGTAACGATGGTTTCAGGGATAAAGCCGATAGTGTTCCTCCTTCCCTCCATGTTTTATGGAAAAGTTCATGAGGTATTAGCACTAAACATTTCATCAATCCAGCAATGGATTTGTCTAGTCCTAGATGGGGAAGCTTTTAAATTGTTTTAATTGCACTGTTAGTTAAGGGTCTGATTCAGGGGTTTGTATCGTATGGGTTTAATTTTGGTGGATTTTGTAAGTTTAGACATTTATCCATTTTTCTAGGTTTTATATGTCTGAGAACATAAATTGTATTTCTATTTTTTTCCAAAAAGATTTATTTATTTATGTTATGTATAGGAGTGTTATATCTGCATGTACACCTGCATGTCAGAAGAGGGCATCAGAACCCATTGTAGATGGTTGTGAGTCACCACATAGTTGCTGGGGATTGAATTTAGGACCTCTGAAAGAGCGGTCAATCCTCTGAACCCCTGAACCATCTCTTAAACCCGGAACATAAAATTTAAACTATTCCCTAATGATCCTCTAGATTTCATAAGACTCCATTTGTAACAACTCTCTTCATGTCTACACTTACTAGTTTGGGTTTCTTTATCTTTCTTTTGGTTAGTTTGTATAGGAGTTTGCCAGTCTTCTTAATCTTTTCAAAGAAATGACTCCTTGATTGATTCTATGTTTTGTTCTTTTATTTTCTATTTTATTAATTTCTTTTAACCTTATTGTTTCTTGCACTTATTTCATTTAGCTATTAACTTAAGATCCTTCTGACAACTTCTCCTCCTCCTCCTCCTTCTTCTTTTTCTTCGAGGCAGGGGTTGGAGTGTGGAGAGAGGTTCTGGGGTTAAGAGTACTTGCTCTTCTCCTGAAGGACCCAAGTTTGGTTCCTAGCACCCATACGATGACGGAAATATAGTTTCAAGGCTTCTGATACCCTCTTCTGGAGTCTGCAGGCAACAGACCCACATATGGTGCACAGACATACATGCAGGAAAAACATACATACACATAAAACTTAAAATGAAAAAAATTTTTTAGAGACAGGGTCTAATTATACAGCTCTGTCTTGCCAGAAAGTTGCTTTAACCCAGGCTGTCTTTGATCTCACAGAGATCCACTTGACTCTGCCTCCTGTGTACTGTGATTAACAGTCAGCCTGACATTTTTGTTATTGTTATTGTTGGTTTTTTGAGACAGGGTCTCTCTGTGTAGCCCTGGCCATTCTGGAACTCACTCTGTAGACTAGGCTGTCTTCGAACTCACAGAGATCCACCTGCCTTTGCCTCCCAAGTGCTGGGATTAAAGGCATGCACCACCACTGCCTGACTCACACTGACTCTTTTTCCTTTTATTGGCTATTTCATTTATTTACATTTCAAATGTTATCCCCTTTCCCAGTTTCCCCTCCAGAAGCCCCCTATCCCATCCCCCCTGCTACTATGAGGGTGCTCCCCTACCCACCCACTCCTGCCTCCCTGGCCTGGCATTCTCCTACACTGGGGCCCTGAGCCTTCACAGGGCCAAGGGCCTCTCCTCTCATTGATGTCTGACAATGCTATCCTCTGCTACATATGTGGCTGGAGCCATGGGTCACTTCATGTGTACACTTTGGTTGGTGGCTTAGGCCCTGGGAGCTTCATTCCGAATTTTTAATTCAAGTACTCATGGCTATAAATTTTCTTCTTAGAACTACCTTGTAACCTGGGTGTGATGCTTTGCTCTTTTAATCCCAGCACTTGGGAGGCAGAGGAAGATGGAACTCTGTGAGTTTCAGGACAGTCAGTTCTACGTAGTGAGTTCTATGACACTGAGACTACATAGAGAGAATCTGTCTCAAAACCCTCCTCTCCCCTACAAAACAAACAAAACAAAACAAAACAAAACCCTGCTTTGTCTACATTCCTGAGATCCTTCCAGGTTGTGTATCATTTTTATTTGATTCAAATTTAAAATTGCCCTTTCTAGTTTCTCAGTATTCATTCAGAAGCATATTGTTTAGTTTCCAAATATTTGTGTGGATTTTACTGTTCCCTTGCAGAGGACTTACAGTTTTATCCCACAGTGATCTGTTAAGACACATAGCATTATTTCCGTAGTGTTTCCTACGGTTTATGTTGTATCCTAGAACATGACTGACTTTAAGGCTCTTTATGACGCTGAGGAGGGTGTGGATTCCTCAGCTGTCAGATAGGATAGTCTGTACATACCTGCTAATTCCAGTTGATGGATGGTATAATTTAGGTAGAACTTTTCTTTGGTAATTTGTAGTTTGGAAGGCCTATGTGAATTATGGGCATGGGGTACTAATGTACCTAGACACTATTTTACCCAACTCTTTTTCCCTTTTTGTTTTATGGGATTAGGAACCCCAATGATTTGGTGTGTAAATATTTACAATTGTCATATTTTTTTCCTGTAGGAAAGTATTTATTGCCTAATGAGAGTGAACAATATCACTGCAATATTTCCCTCATATAGGGCAATTTAAGTATCAGTGCACACACGCTTTAGACTTGGCAGATCCTAAGAGTGAGATGGTAGTCATCTTTTGACGAATATGAAATGAGTAAGTAAAAATTCAATATTTTCTATCCTGATGTTTGGTATTGACAATCAGTAGTGTGAGCCTCACATAGGAAAGACAGCAGAGTCTAATTTTTTTTAAATGCTCAACATGTCAATGACATTTAGGCTAAAGATATTTAAAATATTGTTTCTTTTTTCTTAAGGGAATATGATACAATCACTACCAAGCTGTTATCATTAATAATTTTAAACTGCAGTAAAGTGACCTCTTGGTTGATAGCATATATAGCCATATATAGTACACACACACACACACACACACACAGACACACACACACATGCATGCACACAGCATGTTTGTCTAACAAGCATGGTGAAAGTGTATGTTTCTAGCCTATAATTCACACTGATTGAGGTATCAGTCTCTCACAGTTGTTTAGAAAAGTTATCTGTCCTGTCTTATGGGTGTCAAAATGTTATATACCATCCCATGTCTTTGAAAAGGCACACAGTCATGCTGTAAAATTATTAGGAGAGCACTCTTACAATTGTACTACATAAAGATAAAATACACGCCAAAAGTATGTGACTCAGGCCAGTGAGGTAGAGAGCTTGGGAGGCAAGCATGATGACTGGACTTCAGCGATGACCTGGAAACCGCACAAAGCTGGAAGGAGAGAAAAGTTGTCCTCTGACCTCCACATGTGCTCTGTGTCCTGTGTGACCGTCATTTCATGGGCATCGATGTTTTGTCTGAATGTAAATCTTTGTCTGTGTGAGGGTGTCAGATCCTCTTGTATCAGAGTCGCAGACAGTTGTGAGCTGTCGTGTGGGTGCTAGGAATTGAACCCAGGTCTTCTGGAAGAGCAACGAGTGCTCTTAACCGCTGAGTCATCTCTCTCTACCTAATTTTTACAATTTTATAAAGTACAGTGAAATCGTAAAAAAAAGGGAAAACTACTTCCTACCACAAGTTTAATCACCACAGCATTTGCACAGCAACACTTAGAGGAAATGGAATACATCAGGCTCCCCAGGAAGAGAAGGATGAGAGATCTTGCAGTTCAGATTGACCCTCATATGTCTGCTTTATTCAGGAGGGTTTGTTGATGCCAAGTCCCCCTTAAGTCTATTTCTTGAACAGTGAAGGGGTTTATTTGCATCTTCAAAAGGAATATCATTATAAACATCTGCATGTGAGTACATCTCAGTTTTCCGGAGAAAGTGAAGTATCAACACTGATTCTATAATAGAGCAGCTATTCTTGCCTGAACTGGGTGGCTGGATGAGACAGTTGACACATCTCAGGTTGAAACTTGGCCTTTGTTATCTTTAAATCTTCTAGTGCTCTGGTGAACATCTTGGTTTTTAGAGAACTATTAATTCTCCCCCTTCCTCTGTCAAACATGCTTTGGAGGTCTCCAGAGAAACCAGCCACCTCTCTTTTTCTGTCACATTTACCACCTTCATGTAGAAATACATTTAACTGGAAGGATAAATTCTTTTCTTGTGCTGTCTGTTTCATGGACTCCAATTTCCCAAACTTCTGTCTTCATACTGCTTTTTCCCCCTCAAACAAGCATACTTTTGTGAATTGTACTAGGAAAGGATCCCATTTTCTATAATCACCCAGAGATGCTGTCAACCTGTGAGATAATTGATCCACTTGTACAGAACCCCCCCTCCCCCTCCCCCCAGTGTTTCAGAATCCAGTGACATCTATCTTCCTTCAAGTAGTAGCCGCCATACTGCTGGAGAGGAAGTAGAGGCCGAGTAGCCCCTGCAACCAAAGACAGCCTCTACCCATATGTGTCTGAACACAGGGTGGCCTGTAGAAGCCTCTCTGGTGGTTAGCATGTAGAGCATCATTATATCATCGTGATGAATTTGGTCCCCTTATTAAAAAGGCAGTGTCTCTCTTTATATAGCCTGGTTTTGCTTTGGAGCATCCTTTATTAAATATGAGAGCCACTGTATTGGTCTGTTTACCCTTTCTCTAGGTAAGTTGGTTTCCATCCTAGACTCCCAGTTTTGAGATGTTTTTGCTAGTGTGAGGTATATTTCTTGGGGAAAAAATTAGTTGGATCTTGTTTTTAAATTCCGTTAGTCTGTCTTTTAATTGGAGAGTTGAGGCTGTTTGCATGTTAGGTTACTACTGTTTCCAATGGCTTCCCTGGTTGCTTGGATTACTGGTCTATTTTTCCTTCTTTGTTCATGTTAGTTTGACATTCACTGTGTAAGACAAGATTAATTCCTTCCTGAATCTCTTCCGTTTCCCTTATGAAAAGCATTGTTTTTTTTTTTTCCCCTGTGTGCTCAGGAATGAATCTTTCTTGTTCCTCTGTGTATAGTATCATTTTAAATTGGTACTCGTCGCCTTCTGGGTAGATTCTGTCAGGGCTGAAGAACCTCAACGGGACAAGTTAAAGTAAGAGTGGCAGAGCCAGGCACTGTGGCCCCTCATGTGACTGCTGACGCTTGCGTTCCTTTGCTGAGCCCACATTTCATAGGCTTGTTTGCTATTCACTTCTGCTTCATGGAGAAGACAGACCCAGAGGCCATCCCTATAGGCAGCTAACTTGTCTTCTTCTTTTCACATGACTATATTTACTGCCTTGTCTTGATTTATAAGCAAAACCTATGGAAATAAATGTTTTGTGGTTTATCTAGAAAATAATACAGAAAATATTGCTGTTATTTTTGGCGAGTAAAATCAATTTTGTACTATTTATTTCAATCTAGATAAAATGTGAATTTTGTTTAAAAAATAAATTGGTACTTGTCTTGAAGTTGTATTACTACTACTACTACTACTACTACTACTACTACTACTACTACTATTTTGAGACAGGCTTTCACTGAGTAGCCTTGGTTGGCCTGGGGCTTGCTATGTAGACCAGGTTGGACTCAAACTCAGAGAGATCTGCCTGTTTCTGTTTCCAAAGTGCTGGGATTAAGGGCACGTGCCCTACCATGCCTAACCTGAATGTTTTATTTCTCAATCAATTTTGAGAGATAGCTTTTTTGGATATAGCTATCCTGTTGAAAGTTATTTCTCTAGGGCTTGAAAATGTGTTAGTCCATGCTCCCCTAGCATTTAGGGATGCTGATGCTGCCGTCCTGAGTCCGTGCTTTCCCTTTACAGGTGTTAACACCGCATTTTCCTTGTGTTTTTGGTATTTGATGCTGTTATAAAGTGGTTCTCTGGTCATGTCCATTTGGGTTCTAAAATGCCTCTATGTTTGGATGCCCATTTCTTTTTCTGGGCCTGGAGCTCTTATGTCGTCATTTCATCACATAAATCATCTCTATGCCTTCCAACTTTGTCTCACATCCTTCTTCTGTACCAGAGATTCTTAGGTTTGGTCTCTTGAATGTATCCCGGAGTTTTTGAAGTTTGATTATGTTAATTCATTTTTTTCTTTACATATTCTGAATGTATTATTGTCTCAGCCTCATCCTCCATTCCTGACATTTGTTCTTCTGCTAGGTTTTGAAGTTTGATAAAACTGTCCACTATGAGGGTGTGTGCATGTGCGTGTGTGCGTGCGTGTGTGTGTGTGTGTGTGTGTGTGTGTGTGTGTTTTACTGTTGGGGCCCAATTTTCAGTTTGGTTCTTTTCCAGAGTCTCAATTTTCTTACTGAGTTTTTTCTCTGTGTATTGGAACCTCTCTAACTTGCTGCTAGTTTTTTCCCACTTTGATGCCTTTCTTACCCTCAGTTGATTTTCTTATCTTATTCACCTTCTTCCTTGAATCATCTATATGGTCATCGATTTTTTTTTTTGAAGTAGGACTCTATTTTGTTTTTCTGGTGTTCCAGCTACCTTGTTAGCTCTGATCTCCATTACGCAATAGTTGTGAGTACGGGGAGGTATCACAGTGGCTTGTACCCGATCATACTTTTGGCGTTTCTTTGTTGTGTTTGGTTCATCTTTTGAAATAGATGTGCCTTTCAGCTTTTGTTTGTTTTTTTTCTCTTACATGAGTCCTCCTAGTCAATTGCTTTCACTTATTACTGGGTTTCCTGCTGCTATTTAGAGAGGGCGTTGCTGCAGTTTCTCCTAACAATTTCCCTACATTCTTGTGTTTGAAGGAGGCACTTATATTTATTTGTGTCCCCAATAAGACTCCCAGACTAGTACTTCAATCCTGGTTGGGGAAAATGTAGTTCATATACTTTTAGAGCTAAGAGTATCAATTTTTGAGTAGCTAAATAATAAATAGTAAAGGGGGGCGCAAAGGGGCCAAGTATAAATGAGAACTCAAAGTATATGGGTTAGAGGTACAAGAGATAATGAAGAGGCTTTATTTATTTATTTATTTATTTATTTATTTATTTATTTATGGAGACATGGATTTGCTATGTAGCCTTGGCTGGCCTGAAACTGACTATATAGACCCAGATGACCTTCAACTCAGAGATCTGCCTGCCTTTGTGTCCTGAGCACTGAGATCAAAGATATATGCCACCGTACCTGGCCAGAAACACTTTTCTAGATATAGAAATGTAGAAAAGAGGAAAATCGTTATAGGCAAATAAAAAAGAATGAACTGTCATAAAAATCTTTTTTAGTGAGATAGATGCAAGTCAAAACATAATATCTTAACAAAGTATAAAATCACAAATAACAATCAAAAGCACTAAAAACCCCCCAAAGTTTAAAAATTAAAATAAACAATAACACAAATAGAAGGTGTTAATGGCCTCCATTAGTAGTTTTCCTCTTTTGAGATACTGTGGTTTCCCTCTGTTCTCAGACTGTCATCTGTATCAGTGCCAATGGGTGGGATGAGGACAACTGGTCTCAGGAATGCAGGTTGAGTCAGTGTGTCCCTCCCGATGACAAGGGTGTCTGTTACTGGCATATACCTTTGGCTGGAACCCACCTGACTTCCCATTGTCCACAGTCCATGCCCACCCAGTGCAGCCTCTGTTCACTTTTCATCAACCTGGACTTTCTTTGGCACTTGTAGGAGCAATCTGAGGTAGTTACCGATAATGCTGGTTAGTGGCCAGGGGTAGGTAGAAGCCTCTTCTAGCTAACTAGGATATCCAGTCTACAGTTGTCTCTAGTTATTCTACTGTGGGACAGCATGCCAGAACTTCTTTTATTTTTATCTATCTATCATCTATCTATCTATCTATCTATCTATCTATCTATCTATCTATCTATCTATCTATGCCAGAACTTCTGATTCCTGTGACTTATTGCCCTTTCAATAGCCCATCCCTATCCTTGCTTCCTTCCTTCTCGCTTTCCTCAGCCTCTGATAATCCCTATTCTACTCCCAATTTATATAGTATTTGACTTTCTGTTCCTAAGAAAACTCCCAGACAAACCCTTTGGCTTCATTTGATCTGGACGATTTAGAGGTCACTGTTTCGGAGGTCACATAGCTGAGCAGTGTCTTATTAACTTTCCAACAGCTTTGCTGTAGGTAACGCCTCTGCTATGTGTGTTGTGATGACATAAATGATTGCCTGGGACTTGATGGCAGTTTTTGTGGATGGCAATGACTCTTCCCTTGGGCCTACAGATGTCTGATAGGGTAGCTGGAATGGCTTGGAGGCAGCTATGTCTTGATTTTCTAACTGTCCCCTCTGGAGCCTACACCTTTGGGCTAAAGATAGTTACCAGCCACATGACTATGACTAAGACACAAGAAGGGAGTGACAAGAGGAAAAGAGGTGCTCCCAGAGTTCCAGGACCATGTGTCCATTCTTCATTAGCCTCTCTCCCTTTCCCATTCTGCTCCTTGTCACTCTCTGTTCCTTGGGGCTGAGAGACTGATTTGCAAGCAGAGGGTCCTTTCTTCCTTGGCCTCTGTGCAGTGCTTTCTTTTGTCAACCATCTGAAGAATCATCCATCTACTTTATCACGAGGCAACAGAATCCAGTTGTACTTTGACGACTTGCCTATTTTACCCAACACAACGATCTTCAGTTCCATTCACACTGTCCCAGTGACAGACTTTTCAAGGACTGGATAGTTTTCCATGGGAGCACATTTTCTTTATCTGCCTATAGCATTGTCACTTTCAGGGCTTCTGTGAATAGTGCTTCAATAAATGGGAGTGCAGATGACTTTGGTGTATTTTTGACATATTGATGTTATTTTCTTTGGGTCTATACCCAGAAGTTAGGGTCCCATATCACATAGTAGTTCAATTTTTAACTTTTTGAGAAGCTGCCCATTCTGTTTTCTAGAATGGGTTTTCTTACTAATGTAAAACAAAGAGAGTGCAAGAATTCTCCTTTGTCCACATTTTACCTGTGTATGCTGTTTCTTGTGGTTTTGATAGTAGCTGCTCTTTTTAAATGGCATCTCATTTTGGTGTTGCTTTCATTTCCTTGAAAATTCATGATATTGATCATTTTTAATATATCTATGGGCAGTTGTATATCTAAGGACATGCTATCTTGAAATCAAACTGTACAGGACAAAATTTCTACTTTAGTCTTGTTACCCAGAACTTAATTTAAACCATCTCTTTTTAATATTCTGAACAAATCCCATTTTGACTCTGGTGGAAACTCTAGAATGCCCACTGACTTCTACAGGTTGTTAAGGAGGGGCATGAAGAAGATGTCCACTGTTAGTCACTTTATTCCTGTGCCCGTATCCTTGGTTATCCTTACTCTGAACACAGCTACTCATTCTTTATCCTTATATTCACATGGCTCCAGTCTTGGAGTCAATTCCTTTCTTTTTTTCCCTACATAATTTCTAACTTTATTTGTGTGTGACAGAACCTAAATTTGAACTGGGTTATATAAAGTAGACAGCATGTTATCATCTCAAGAATGGTCTTCAGGCTTTGGGTGCCTAGGGACCGTATCCTTTTATTTTTGAGACAGAATGTCACTATGTAGCCAGACTGACTTTTAACTACATGGCTCAGGCTAGGCTTGAACTCCTTGCTCAGTTTCCTGAGATCACAAGTATGCACCATTATATCTGGCTCTTCTTAATTTTCTCAAAAATTATTGAAAATTTATACTACAACCCCCTTTGTTCATATGAGTATCATGTATCTACATCAATTACATTGAAATTTAAAATGATTTTTTATTAGTTCAATTAAATGTAGCAGTAACAACCTTACTATATGTTAAAATAAATGATACATTTTGATGAAATACTTATCCTTTTCTTATACTTAAGAAATGAAAAAAATCAGTGAGGAGACTGGCATTGTTTCACAGTTGAATTCCCTTATTTTCTGCATTCAACCTTTTGCAATATGTGGATTTGGTTGAATTATAAAGAAAATTTGGCTTCACAAAGCTATAAATTTGAATGAACAAGGTGTGTTTTAATAGCCTTTCCAAGCCATTGTGAATTTTGTTCTTTGAAATGACACAAAACACTCAACAAATGTAATTACAGCCTGTATTATAATACTGTATAGATGATATTTTTATTCTTTGTATTTCAGTTTCTTTTCTTGTTGCGATAAAAAATATTCTGACAAGAGCAACCGTTCCTCTGCTTAACACATTGGTTTATCTTTAAATCCAACCTTACCCAAATTCTCAGGATAGGAGTGGAAAGAAACCAGATCCTTTTTGAAATATCATATGAATGACCCATAATCTAGTCCCTGATAGATTCTTTGTTCTCTTCTGGAACTTCATGATCTGTGTCCACTGTTTATTTCTTCAATATTCTTGTCCTCCACATACCCACCAGAGTGGTCCAGTAAGCTCTGCTTTCAGTATGCTGGACTTTTCTAGCCCAAAGTTTCAGACTCTTCTGGCCATAAAGCCATCCAAAAGCCTAAGGTCCACATGGTCAGACTTATCATAGTGAAGGTGTCATTTCTTAGTATCATTTCAAAAAGGATTTGTTGACTTATCAGTGTATATCCCCATATGTGTTTGCATGTGTGTGTATGTGTGTGTGTGTGCGTGTGTGCATATTCACACATACTTATGTGTGTACCTGGGGGTGGTGGTCAGAAGAAAGTTCTTACCTGCTTGCCTAGAGCTGGGATTACATATGTGTGTCACCATGCTTGCTTTTCCCCCTTTAGTTGGGTTCTGGGGACTGAACTCAGGTCCTGATTCTTGCATAGAAAGCACATTATCCATGATGCTATTTCCATGGTTCCTTATCACTCTTTGGATGACTGCTTTACATAAGCATTGTTTTGTAACATACAGTGATCATTTAAAACATACTACTTCAACATGTGTATCACTCTTTCAGATATTGATACATTTCATTATTTGGAAAAAAAAAAAGTTTCCCAAATCCCAATTTTCTTTTACAGTCCTGTATTGGCAGCAATATTACTAGGTATCCTCCTCGAAGCAAACAGTTGCATCTCCAGTATAATTTTTGCCAATGTCCTAAACCATATGAATATGTTGCCTGTTATTCCAAGTGAGATGGTTTTTCTTACCCACACTCAGACACACTTCTCAGATACAGTGATTTGGCTTCTTTAGGGTGTAGAAGCAGATCTCAGTGTGGGCTGCACTCTCTGTTGTACCTCACAGAATTTTTGAATGATTCACAGTCCTAAGTCTAGATTTAACAAGATTAAATATTCCTTGATGGGTTGTTTTTGTTTTCCACACAAGGTTTCTTGTATAGCCCTGGCTGTCCTGGAAATCATTCCATATGCCAGGCTGGCCTTGAACTCAGAGATGCACCTGCCTCTGCCTCTCATGGTGCATATCTCCATGCCCAGCAGCAAAATTAGATATTCTTAAACCTATAAGCCCCAGCAATAAGTTTGAGGCCAACCTGGGTTACAGAGTAAGATCCCATCTTAAAAATGCAAAGACATACAAACTGAATGTTTTAGTGAGTCATTAAAGGCATTTAGTGAACTCCTCACAGTTACAGTTTAGTGAAGAATTTAATGACCACTAATGCATTTTGATGCCATTTTCTCAATATGTACTGAGGTATAAGCAGTTTTATTCATTGCCATTTTATCCTATCAACGGACATGAATTCCCCCCAAATGATATTATAGCAATATTGGGAAATTAATTTCCTATCTCATGAGCATCTCTCAGATCCCCAGTGGTCCATGGGTTGTGCTTTAATGCTTTTAGGGCATCTTTGTTTCTATATACTAAATCCTTCAGGGCGTGAATCCTCGGGGAGGCTCTGAGAGGAGAAGTAGGGCTTCAGACATCACAGGTTGTCACCGAAGCTAGCCACAAAGAGATTTTCGTGTAACCTACAGCTATCTATCATTGGACTGTTTACTTGTTTACACCATTTGGTTCATATATGTTATAAGTTACAGTAATGAGTACATCTATGGAAATTCAAACATATTTTATAGTTGATGTGAGATTGATGAGATAGAAGGCCATACTTCAGCTTGACAAACAAAGCTGTTTAGGGTCTAGAGAGCTCTGGATTCGTCAGGGACAAAACTCATTACGAGAACAGAGAAAAGGGCAGAAATCAATTTTAGTGTCTCATGCAGAGAGAGTACATTTTCACGTCCCAAATTTAATTATCGTTATGCTAGGAGCTAAGAGGGGAGCACCATCAATATAAACACTCATGAGTTCCTGCTAAAATTGAGTGACATTCATCGACAAGCAAATTCACAGAACACAAGAGTCTCTAGTTTTTAAACACACATTTCAATTTAGGCCACTTTCATGATAAGAAAATTCACAGAACACAAGAGTCTCTATTTTTTTTAAGCACACATGTCAATTTAGGCCATTCTCAGGCTAACGGCAGGATGAAGAAGCTGCTTAGTTGGTAGAGAGGTATACTGAAAAGGTTTCCAGAATGGGCATGGCAAAGTGTAAGAGGAAAATTCCACTGCCTTTCTGGAAGCAAAAGGACTTGCTTCATTCATTAGTAGACAATGAGAAAAAAAATCAGAAATTGTAGATACGGCTTTTTCAAGAGAACCAAGAGAACCAGTAAGCAGAATGAGTGGAGTAGCTGATCAAACCTCTGTTAGACAAAACACCTTGTTATCAGGGTGCCCTAGTACATCTAGCCAAGCGCCTCCTCCAAATTTAAAAATGGAGGACCTAATTCCATTCTAGGCACAAGTAAAAAAAAAAATCACAAGTATGTTTCCTACATACTTGTAGGAATCAATCAAAAGCTTGGTGGTCATTTAGCACCACAGAGGTACATGTGAGAGAAGGGAGCCATGACCTGAAGTTGTGTGTACATACACAAGGCTTGTCACTGCCTACTCACCTCCATCCCCTTGACCAACTTGCCCTTCCTCTGTATTTTATCCTCTGCCTGCCACCCAGATGCTCTGTTCCTTTTCTTTTCCCCTTTTCCTCACTTACTCCACAAATGTTTCTTGGGCATTGCTCAGACACCAGCCTTTTGCTAAGCACGGAGGACACAACTGCCACCAAGACACATGGCTACATTTGACACTTATACTCTAGTTTGGGAAACAGCCATTAAACAGGTATTTGCAAACCAACAGTTACAGTCATGGTAAGTCTTACAAAGAGGGGGCGCGAAATAGAAGCTGATTTACTGTAATCTAGGGGGTGGGGACCTAGATTTTGCTATGTTTTCAAGCACACAGTCCAATTTCTCAGGCCAATGAGCAGTTGTGGAAGCCCAATGGACTAGGGGACATAGAAGACCACACCAGGGTGGTTAACCATCAGCATCATCTGGGACTGGTGTCCCAGGAGGCCCTAGGACTTCTTTCTTTCAAATACCTTTACAAATTCTCTGAGGGTTTCATATAATGTGTTTTGAGAATCTTCAACCCACATTCTCAGCTCCTACTGGATTCACCTGTTCTTCTCTGGCTGGAACCTGGGATGTCTGAGTGTTAACAATGGTGAGGTCCTAGGTAAGCTATGTCAATTAACCTGGTAAGCCCCTGCCAGGACATTTTCTATCCAGAGAGAGGCTTTATATTTCTATGGACTTGAACCTGGAGTCATACAGAATGTGTCCTCCTTACTATCTACAGGACTGGTCACAAAAATCTATGCATTTGGCCCTAGCAAATGAGGCACAAGGACAGGTCTCTGTCACAACAAGACGTTGGTTTGTTATAGCACTGGAAATTTCTGGTGGCCCAAAGCTTAGTAAGTTTCCCCCCACCTTTTTTTCAATTACAGCAGGAGCTATGGTTAAGTGACTCCTCTATTCACATCTCCAGCTTGAAAGCAGCGATGATGCAGGTCTGGTTTCCTTGGCAACAGACTCTGAGAGGGAGACTCTGTGGCAGATGATTTATTAGGACTTGCTTTTAGGAGCGAGGAAAGCAGAATTAGTGGAGAGAAGTGGAATGGTGGAGCGGCCTCAGCCTGGGGAGTGAAAACTCAGATGAACCCGCAGCCATGGAGACACGGGCGAGCAGAGTCCATTAGTCACCCACTGCACACAGGTTACCTTGGAGGAAAAGGCATAACCTTTTAGCTGTAGATATTTTCATGAAGCTGAGACACTGAGTACCTTTGCCTCTCGGTATCTATGGAGGATTGATTCTAGGGTAGCCCAAGGATACCAAACTCTGTGATGTTCAGGTTCCATATATATATTTACATACGAATCTACAAAACTCATATATATATAAAATTTGGAGCACTGTCTCATTTATCCTGATATCCTGAACTGGACTTGAATTTGTCATGTTGTTGAGTGTCCTGATCCTCCTGGTTTCCCTACCATGTATTGGGATCTCAGATGTATGCCACCATGCCTGAATCTCCTGTATATTTAACCTCTAGATTATTTGAAACACTTAATATAATGTAAATTCTATGCTAATAGTTTGTATGTTGTATCTGCTTAGGCATGAAAGATAATCTTTAAATGCTCAGTACAAACCCAGATTTTTTAATTATAGAAAAAATAAGTAATTAAAAATTAATACTTTAAATTCATGATTGACTGAACCCATGGATGTTCAATCTGTGGCTATAAAGGCCACCTGTATTAAGTGCTTAAGGGGGGGCTCTGGATAGCACACGGTCTAGCACACTAGGCCATCAGGTTTCAGCTCAATGTTTTCCATTAAACCATGTGTTACCACTTATCACGAATTGCCTGTAGACATCTGCAAGCTTTTAATTTAGCATGTAATTGAAAATTTTCCTGGCTCCAGAAAGATGCTGATCAATAATATAAATTCCCAGAGCTGTTAATAATGAATGAGTCTGTGGATGCAGATGGCGTATAATCACTGGGTAGTGCTTTCATTGAACAGGCATTGATTATCTCAGGTGGAAGTTGATTTTCAAAATGTAAATCATGATGTATCCATGAGTATGAAGTCAAGCATTCCTGGAAGGCTAGTGTTAGCCAAGATAACATAGGGCAGACTTCTTTGCTAGTTGAGGAAGTATTCTACAGATATTCAAGAGATTTTTTTTAACACAACATTTGTAAGAATTGAGTTATATTTAATAACATAGTTTAAGTGATAGCCTCACATCTACATTTCATTATATAAAATTAGTCTTTTAAGGACTGAGTCATTGCAAACAAAAGATGAATAATTGCTTTTTGGCTTGTAAATTCTGAGTGGTGAAATTACAGGGTATAGCAGCCTTCAAACCAGGCTGCACACTAGACAGGCCTCAGGAACATAAGGACATTCTTAAGTTAGAAGCTTGATGAAGGGCTTAGCGTTTTAGCCAAGTTCCCAAAATAACCTTTGTGCAGCCAGCCAAGCCTGGCTTAGTGTCTTCCTCCACTGACACAGAGAATAGCTTCAACCGTGTGCCCACATTTTGTTGTAGTTGACTTCTAAATTTTTACTGTGAAATATACTACCACACAAAATGAACATATTAGTCAATATAAGTGCTCTGTTTAGGGGCATTAAGCAGTTCTAACACTATACCCATTATCACCGCCATTGCCCCTCTTTGGGACTTTTTCATCTTCCCAGATGGACTTCCTCTCTATTAAACAACTCTGTAGCCTCACCTTCCTCTCACACGCCAATACCCACCATTCTATTTTCTGTCTACTTTGTCTATTCTAAGCTCCTTGTGTAGGTGGAATCACCCGGCATGTGTTCTTCTGTGACTGGCTGGTACCTCTTAGTCTAATGTCCTCAAGGTTTGGCCATGTTGCCGCATGCCAGGACTTTTTCCCCCTCTGAGGCTGTTCTGTTGCACACCCATGGCAGATTGTAAATGACATTTCCTTCAGGATATTGAGGATACAGCTCCCTGAGTCCCTGCTTCCAGAAGCAAAGCTGCTTGTTTGTATCGTTATCTGTAGTGATAGTTTTGGCTACATCACTTTGGCCCCTGGTGAGTCACATGCGCATACCTGCCCAGGAGCTATCTGGACACACACACACACACACACACACACCACATGCCAATTAATTTGAAATGTTCCCTCCTACTTTCTCCCTCCCTCCCTCTCTCCCTTCTTCTTCTCTCCTTTCTTCCAATATCTGTTTTGACATAAACTCACTCTTTGGCTCAGGCTGGACTCAAACTTGTGATCTTCTTGTTTCAGCTTCCTGAGTGCTGACCTCACATTTTCTCTTCACAGTCATCCTAATGCACACGAAATGGTAACCAGCAGTTTTAGTTGGCATTTTTCAAATGATTAGAGATTTTGAGCATCTTTGCATGGGCTTTTGACTATTTGTTTATCTGGGTGAGATTATATTTAAGCCCTCTGCCCATTATTTTAGTTACTATTACTGCAAGAAGATACCATGACCAAGGCAACCTATAGAAGGAAGAGTTTATTTGGGGCTTACAGTTGTTGAGAGGTAGAATTTATGGTGGCGGTGTGTACTGGCTGGTTTTGTGTGTCAACTTGACACAGGCTGGAGTTATCACAGAGAAAGGAGCTTCAGTTGGGGAAATGCCTCCATGAGATCCAGCTGTAAGGCATTTTCTCAATTAGTGATCAAGGGGGGAGGTTCCATTGTGGGTGGTGCCATCTCTGGGCTGGCAGTCTTGGATTCTATAAGAGAGCAGGCTGAGCAAGCCCAGGGAAGCAGGCCAGTAACATCCCTCCATGGCCTCTGCATCAGCTCCGGCTTCCTGACCTGCGTGAGTTCCAGTCCTGACTTCCTTGGTGATGAACAGCAATGTGGAAATGTAAGCTGAATAAACCCTTTCCTCCCCAACTTGGTCATGATGTTTGTGCGAGAATAGAAACCCTGACTAAGACACGGTACAAAGGCATGGCAGCAGAAACAGCTGAGAGCTTACATCTTGACACATGAGCATGAGGCAGAGACGGAGACACTGGGAACTTCAATACCTATCTCCAACCTCTTCAAACATGACCACACCTCCCAATCCTTCCCAATAGTTCCACCAGCTATGCACCAGACCAAGTATTCAAATACCCCAGTCTACTAGAGGTCAATTTTATTCAAACCACCATACCCATTTAAGAAATTGTATAGTTTGTTTCCCCTTTGGAGTCAGGAATTCTTTGTGTCCTGGATATCTATCTATCAGAGGCATGATATCCATTTCTTCCCATGCCAGTTCTTTTCCACTGTTAGCAATGTCCTATGAGATGCAAATGTTTTATGTTTATCTCTATCTTTTCTTTTGTCATAAATATATATATATGTATATATATGTGTGTGTGTGTATATATATATATATTTCCTTGCTAACATTTTCATGTCAGGTCCAGCAAATGACTTTTGAATTTGATATCATAAAACATATGTATTTACTTTTAAGTTTTCTATAGTTTTAGCTCTTACATTTAGGTCTTTTATTCTCTTTGATATATATATATATATATATATATATATATATATATATATATAAAATCTTAATTAATTTTTGAGACAAAGTTTCTCTCTATACTCTTGTCAGTTCTGGAACTTGCCACATCAACCAGGCTGGTCTCAAGTTCACAGAGATCTGCCTTCCTTTGCCTCCCACGTGCTGAGATTAAAGGTGAGTGCCACCATGCCTGGCCTCACTTGAAATAGTTTTTGGTAATTCAACCCCCCTCCCTTTTTCTCCCCTTCCCTCTCTCCCTCTGTCTCCCATCTTTCCCTTCCATCTCTGTCTTTCTCTTTCCCTAGCACCAACCCTTATTTATTTATTTTTTACATACATGGTCTCCTTATGTTTTCTTAGCTGAACTCAATCTTTGGTCTGCCTGCGGCAGCCTCTCAAGTAACTGAGATTACAGGTACCCATCACTGTGTCTGGCACTTTAAATATTTGTATATTTAAAGATATACCTATTTAACCCAAGGCATATCAACATAGTCTAGAGATTTATAGAGGCAGAAGCTGTAGGCATTACAAATTCAATTAGCTGCTGTGTCAGTAGAAGGTTGTCTAAGCAGTGAGGTAACAAGGTGCCCTGGCACCAGGCACCAGGCAGAAGTGCCAAAGTTTATACATTTTTCCACACAGTAATCAATTTAATGAAAGGATTGTAATACTGAGGATTTCAGGTGTATGTCTGGTTGAAAGTGTAAAAACGAGGAGTGGAGATGGGTGAAATGGATCACCTGGTATCCTTTAAATAACACTATATGAATTTGCATTTCTGAACAACCGAGCCTGAGCAAGCAATATCTCAATGGGAGTCAGGAGTTCATTTACTTCTATTTTGTTTTGTTTTTCATGACAGTTTCCTTTGTAGCCCTGTCTACCCTAGAATTCACTTACTCTGTAAACCAGGCTGGTCTTGAACTCAGAGATCAGCCTGTCTCTGTCTCTTGAGTGCTGGAATTAAGGGGGTGAGCCACCACTGCCCGGCTTAGTTCTTGCTTTAGGAAATTCAATGGAGTTGCTTGTGTTGAAGAGCTCATGGTGCTCAGGTCATGGCACTGGAACGGAATGCTTCACATCCTGGTCTCCCTCTCCTTTGCTCCATTTCCCCTCTCTTCTTCATCCTCTGTTTCTCCATTTGCTTCCACATCTGGTGGAACTATTTTCAGAATTCTTTGTTCGAGCCAAGTCAGTTTGACATAACTGGCAGGTTGACTCATGTGACTGGTTAAATTAATCACGGGTTAGAATCTATCATTATGGCACCAGGTTGAAGCTATCATAACGGAAATGTGTCTTTTGAACTAATTCTCCTCCCCTTGTTCTCAGCTTAACATCTTATTTGCATTTTAAACGAGAGCTCCCCGAAGCTGCCTTTTTGACATTGTTCACAATCCAGGTTTAATTTACCATCTTCTTTGCGGAGCTGAACAGGAGTTGGACTATTTCCTCTGTTTTGGAAGTGATGGAGAATGGTAAGGTGTGACTCAGAATTAGAGTAAGCGTTGGCAGGATGTGCCTGGTGTACAGTAAATGAGATGATTAAAATCATCGCGTGGACTCACTGATTGGCCCCTTGTGTGGGCAAGGCTGCCTGCGTCTTTGAGCATCCATGGATTCTCTTGTCTCTCTGCCTGTCATCTTACTGTTCCTGTGGTAAGGATTACGCCAAGATTACAGGCGCATGCTGCAGCAGCTGGCCTTCTGTAGGTTCTTGGGATTTGAACTCAGTCCCTCATGCTTGAGCAGCAAGCTCTTTACCTACTGACCTATCTCTGCAGCCTTGTTTAACTTTCAAAAGTCTTGCAAGTCTTCATTAAATATAGAGCTGATGTAGAGGAGCTTTTCTTGTCAACACCCTTTTATTTATCAGCAATTGGTGTATGTAGTGTGACTTCAGAAGGTCTTTTTGCACCCAAACCTCAGTTTTTGCCATTCCAGTTTGGTACAGGACCCGAAATCCTCAGCAGGATAACCACCTCATAATGTACTTCTTCAGAAAGGGCAAGGACCCTAGGTTAGGACTTCTTCCAGGACTCACTGCTGTTTATCTGTCCAGTACACGCGATGCTTCTCACTCTACCATCCACACTTCCTCACATCTAACCGTGTGATGGTGGCCACTCTGGGGCCACGATTGCACACACCTTGAAGCAAGGTTTAATGGTTCTCATCACATGTGCTCTACGCAGGTAAGGGATGGTAGGTACTCATGTTATAGGTCTCCCTACAGAACTCTTGCCTGTTGAACATCCTGCCCTCTCCAGAGTTTCTAGCAGCTCTTGTGGGTAGCACTCCTGCTTTGGTGGATTTATAAATGATAAGAGGACTCTGTTACCTCCTGTGCTTCAACGCACCTGCAGCCTCTGCTTCAGTGGAATCAGGCTCTCGCAGGTAGAATCTGTCTTCGTGGAAATCAACTAGACTCAAGTTAGACTAGAATTCCCAGGGCATCTGCCGGCATAACAAGCTCCCCATGAGAGGGACTGCTAGACACAGGTTGAAACCTTAGTGTTAGGGTACAAGGGACACACTCTGGTATCTCTGACTGCCTTCCTTGGAACCCAGAGCGTGGCTAGAAGTTATGGCTACTAGCTTGACAACGGCTTCCCTCAAGATAAAAGTAGAAGGACCATACAACGGTTGACACAGTGAGCAGGCCATGTGGTCACCTCTGGGGTACTCAACCTGCTGCCACCGTATCTTTTGGGCTAACAGGCTGGACCTTCTATTAGACAGCACCATTTGAAACGGTCCCACTGCTGCTGCTGCTGTGTGGCTGGGTTTCATGCCATTTCCTATTACCTAGGCTGCCAAACCTTCCTTTCCTAATTTGGATAGGTCCTAGAGAGTCCAGATCCTTTTTAACATCTACCAACTGCCAGTCAGTAGGGCAAGAGGGCAAACATTTGCTCTGGCTGTGGGTCCCTGGAACAGAAAGTACTGTTAGATTTAAAGTGACTTCACTATGAAGGCCATGCTCAGCCTAAAAGCCTTGTTACCAAGGCAGAAGCAGGTAATTCTGACCAAAGAGTTCTCAGGTAGATATGGGGTCAGTACAAGGCTTAGCAGAATAGTAGAGGAAGATTTTTTTAATTATTATTATTATTAGAATGGTGTGTGTGTGTGTGTGTATATGGTGTGTAGAGCCCATGTCATGCTGCACATAGTTGATTTTTCTCTCCACTGTGGGTTTCTGGGCATAAATTCTGGTTTAGCGCTCCTACCCGATGAGCCATCTTATCAGTCTGAGATCCACTTTTATTATATTGTAGTGTAGAAAAAAGAGACTCCCCCCCCCCACCTTAGAATAGAAATAAATACCTAAGTGGTTAGTGAGCCATCAAAAAGTCTGGTACAATCTTAAAAGCATAATTTTCCTGAGTCCTTTTGTAGACTTCATATAACTCCACTGTCCCCATGGAAAGCTCAGAGCTTTCCACTGTGTGTGCTCCAAAGCAGTGGTTACTTAATGCTAATAAGTCTGCTTCTCACTGGGGCTCACTAATGCCACCCCCAAAGGGGAACTGTCTCATTAGGATAGGGAGCTGAACAAAAGTAGTTTCCTTACCAATTTTCAAAATTTAGCAGAAGGGCAAGATTCAAGAGAAGAGAGACCTAGTCTGACACTAGTTTTTTATGGTTGGTGTCTGTTCCAACCAGAGTACTCTTCATTGCTGACATTGCTGGCATTCATCATTGCCGACAACGATGAATTTTAGCTTTGGGAGACCTTAGGAGAGCAGGGCCATAAGGATAAACCTCTCTGGGTCTATGTATGTATGTATGTATGTATGTATGATGTCTCTATCTGTAAATATCTATATATGGGAGGTAAGCCATTACCAGCCTGGCATATAGAATAGTGCCAGTTAGAAAGTTAGCTACTTTTAATAACAGGACTATTACTATTGGTCTTCTAATAAATAGAACATGGGAAATAAGTCTTATGCCTTCTCAATACTTGGAAACATTCAGGAAATGCTGGTCCCAAGGAATCGTCTTGTATCAAGTGGATGTGCAGGGCTCCTAGTTGTCCCCAATGCTGTGTAGCAGCAAGGGTGTCAGGAGGCTGTGTGTTCTAATGAGAGGCCATTGCACTCTCTTAGCACTTCGGCAACACCAGCATCACTGGCTCGTGCCTCAGGTAAGAGCTCTGCCACAGTGCAACCACAGTTCACACACAGCTTTAGTCCTGGTTGCCACTTGAATCCCCTGCTCTCAGTCCTGCATGTGTCTGCCGTTTCTGTTGAGATGGCAAAGTGTGATCCATCAACAGCATTCTGAACCTTCCACATGGCTGACTAAAGTTTTCTTATAACTTCTGTGTTCAATGTGTTCTCAATTGGATAGTTACAGTGTTTAAATTGTTTCTTTTTGTTGTTATTTTTTCCACATACAATACATTTTGATTATATTATTCCCCCCCCGAAAAAATCCCTTAAAAACAAAGGTTAAAACAAATAATCAATGAGACAAAAACAAAACAAAACAAAACCAAACAACCAACCAAACAACCAAACAAAAAAACCAAAACCAACAAAGCAAAAGCATACACACAAAAACATTGAGTCTGTTTTGTGTTAGTTAACTACTCCTGGGCTTGGGGCCTAACCTGGAGTGTGGTTGATATACCTAGTGACATTTCATTGGGGGAAACACCTTGATTCCCCCTTCACACACAGCAGCTATGCATTGCCAATAGCTTGTTGGTTAGAGGTGAGACTTCCTTGTCCACTTTCCCATTTCTGTGTGTGGATTTTGTCTAGTTTGAACTTGGGTGGGTCTTGTTCAGGCTTCCAAGGTTTCCATGAGCTCACAGTTTGTTGTGTCTGGAAGACTCTGTTTCTTTGGAGTTATCCATCCCCTATGGCTCTTACAATCTTCCCATTTCTGAATAGACTCAGAAGTTTTTGTTTGTTTGAACACAAGGCTTCATGCATTCTGGTTGAGAGCTGTATCACTGAGCTATACCTCTCAGTGGTATAACTTTTCTTCTCAAAGAAATACAAACAAGCAAACAAAGAAACAAATGAAAAACAAACAAAAAACTAATCAACCAAAAAAGAAATATGTGACTTTAGGCTAGAATGAGGAGGTGTGTGTGTGTGTGTGTGTGTGTGTGTGTGTGTGTGTGTGATCATGAGGGGCTACACTCCCAGTTGATGGCTAAACCACTGATGAATCTTCCTGGAAACAGAAACATGCTGGTGGCTTTTTATAGGACACTAACTCTTCCATCATTGTGTGGATTAGACCTCTCCACTTCATCCTAGGCTGCATACAATTGAAGTGGGAACGATGACAGAAGCAGGAGGCGGGGTGGGGGTGGGAGTGGGGGAATGGAATCGAACAGTTCTGTTGAATCTGAACAGGGACAAAGTGATGCATTTTGACAGATGACATCACACTGGAGACTGGCAGAAACCCATGGGGACATTTTTCAGAAAATCAGATTCGCGAGATAAAATGTAAAAGAGTCAAACAGAGAGATTACACTTAAGCTTTAGGACTACAGGAAGATCCCTTTGAACTAATAGTAGATCAGAATCTCAGGAGATGCTGGAGAGATGTCTCAGTGGGCAAAGCACTTGCTATGCCAGCACGAAGGCTCCAGTTTGCATCCCAGAACCCAGGTCAGAATCAGACATGGTAGTGTATGTCTGCAATCCCAATACTTTTGCAGGGAGATGGGAGGTAGAGAAAGAAGAATCCTGGAAAGTGGAATAACTTGCTGGCATGTGCAGCAGCAAACAACAAAGACTGTGTCTCAAACAAGATAAATGGAGAACAAACATCTGAGTTGTCCTTTGACCTCCACATGTGCATCTTAGCATGCATATACGGACATACACACAGATACACACACACACACACACACACGCACACACACGCACACACGTGTGTGTGTGTGTGTGTGTGTGTGTGTGTGCGTGCGCACTCCACTCGGTATAGAGCTGTACTCCTTGCAAGCTTGTAGCTGCAAACTGACTTCTTTGATTGTCATGCTGGGTAGCTCTTGTTCCCATTGATACATTTAGAACTCTCTTCAAAAATTATGCAGCGAGAGAGTAATTTTACCCCAAACAATGGGACTTTATTCATTAATAAGATTTTTTTCATTTATTATTCATTAACAATAATTTGATATAGAAATGCAGGAACGGTGAGCTTAGCACTGTGTGCTCAACCAGATATTTGTTCAGTATTTGAAATCTGAAGTTCCCAAGCCCACTGTTGTTTTTGCACATTTCTGTTTCTTTTTTATTTTAGGAATTTAGCTACCAGAGGATTTTGGTTTCTGTGTCTGGCCCCAAAGAGGACAATATTTCATGGGGAAAGTGGAGTAAATTCGATTGCAGCTTCTCCCTGACTGCCTGAACATGGAACCACCAGCCCACTGCTCTTTTCTTCTCTTTTCTTCTCTTTTCTTCTCTTTTCTTCTCTTTTCTTCTCTTTTCTTCTCTTCTCTTCTCTTCTCTTCTCTTCTCTTCTCTTCTCTTCTCTTCTCTTCTCTTCTCTTCTCTCTCTCTCTCTCTCTCTCTCTCTCTCTC
>NC_034594.1:42478429-42479745 GCF_900095145.1 Mus pahari
TCTCTCTCTCTCTCTCTCTCTCTCTCTCTCTCTCTCTCTCTCTCTCTCCCCTCTCCCTCCCTCCCTTCCTTCCTTTCCTCCTTCCTTCCCTCCCTCCTTCCTTCCTTAGCTCCTCTCTTTCCTTCTAGAAAATGTTTTAGAATGGTTCACACTCCAAGATGGCTAAAATTGGATTTCCTTCTTTTAAAATGTTATCTAATAAGTTCCTATTGTCTCCAAGAGACCTGGTGATTAGTGGTTAGAGTCTGGTCCGAGTGTCTTCAGGTTCTTGGCCTCTTATTCAAAGGATTCAAATAAGGTTCTCACAGATTTATATAAGTAGCAAGGTAACGTTCGCCAAAGCAAAATGATAGTACAGGCCAGAAATACACTGTTAACAGTGACAGCAGGCCTCAGGGAGGAGCTTAAGGGTCCTGGTAATTGTCTGAGGCTTTCTCTTATGCAGCATAAGAGGAGGGGTTTGGCTGCCAAGGGATGTAGTGTTGGTGGTTCCCCATCTTGATTGACAGATTAAGTTATATAATCATCTCTCTACTGCTCATGTCCATTTCCACAACACATCTGATTTTAATCATACCCATGCCTAACTATGTGTAGGCATAAGATGGCAAATAGGGAATTCTCTCTAAAAGTTCATTCTTGAGGGCATAGTTTGTCTTATTGCACATGTACACACAACTAGTGCAGGCTAGATGGGCTCGTGGTCCGTAGTTTTCAGATGTATTAAAATGTATTGGGAATATGTTTGAATAGAAAGTGCCCAAGTTAGATGGTCATTAGGGGAGAAGTTTATTCCATTGTCTAAAGTGGGATGTATATGCAGCTTGCAGCTGCATGCAGTTGGGGGTTCTAGGTTACTAACAGGCTGCTCAATGCATTGTTCAAAGAGGGGAGTGTATGTGCATCCTACGTACAGGTAATGGTCTCAGACTACTAAATACATTATTAGAAGGCATGTATATCCCAAACCAAGTGAAGTCTCAGGTTGCTAAGCTATTTCCTAGGCTTGGCTGCTTCAACCTTGATTCTAGACTCCCTGAGTGGTTCCCATGTAAGCAGGCATCTCCCTCTCTTGGGGTCATTGGCCTCACCTAGGTTCAGATCTGCTTCCACAGGCAAACCACTAGGGGAATCAGTTCCCAAGGCCTGACTTTACTGCTGCAGTTTGATGCTGAACTGTCTGGCTTAGATGAGCACAGGCATGTGACATAAGCCATGTCTTCTTCTTCTTCTTCTTCTTCTTCTTCTTCTTCTTCTTCTTCTTCTTCTTCTTCTTCTTCTTCTTCTTCTTCTTCTTCTTCTTCTTCTTCTTCTTC
>NC_034594.1:42480411-42494878 GCF_900095145.1 Mus pahari
CGCCGGGCAGTGGTGGCACACTCCAGCAGGGGCAGTCGGACTTCTGAGTTTGAGGCCAGCCTGGTCTACAGAGTGAGTTCCAGGACAGCCAGGGCTATACAGAGAAACCCTGTCTCAAAAAACAAACAAACAAACAAAAAAAGAAAGAAAGAAAAAAAGGAGCACGCAAGCACGCACGCACGCACGCAAGCACGCTTGCAAGCACGCAAGCAAACAAGCAGCAAAGAAACCAAGGTGATTCCTTGGTACAATGAATCCTGAAGCAGACATCAGAGGAAGCACGAGCATAGTTTAGAAAAAGAGGCTAGTAAAATTGTTTTGGAAGGTATGCTATACTTGGTAGCTTTAAATGAGACTTAGACTCTTTAATACACGGGACAGTCTCAGTAGCAGCTGAATCAAGGCAAGAATACAGGAGCTAGTTGTGAAAATAACCATTTCTAATATTCATGAGCGCATCATTCGAGGTAACCAGTTCAGACAGATATGTGTGGTGCATAGGATGTGTGCCACCATTTATCTTGATGAATTCTCATTGCTGCCCTACCCCCAAACAGCCACAATACTTTTAGCTCTTGGCAAATTTCCACAGATATGAAGGGTAAACCAAATTAGGCAAAACTACATCAAATAAACTGCCTCCCCTCTTCAGTTCAGCCCCTCCACGGTTATTATCCTCATTGGCTGAGTAAATTGTTGCTATGGAAGATAATTAGAGTTAATATAGCCAACCGTCAGAGTTTAAGTCAATATATTTTGTGTATTTGGATTTCAAAGGCAAGCCTTAATAACTTTAAAATAGATATTTGCCTTCTAGTTAGTTATAAATGGACAATTTAAAACAATGTCTAAAAATTACCTTTCTTACTCAAATGAAGGGGAGTTCTAGTGCAACAGCTACTATTTTTAGGCCTGAAAATGGTCTTAAAGGAATTTTTTTTTCTAAAGCTATATGAACTATCAAAAAGGCATTAGAGCTTTCTAGAATGTGGGCAAATCACATGACAATTAGCCATAGAAAAGCAAGCCCGGCCCATTTTTTGCAACCAGAAATGAAGCAAGGAAAATGTTTTCCTTTGCAGAATGAAAGCTTAGATGTAAATATCTTCTGGGCATTCCAAGCTTTTCCTTTTACTTGAACATCTATGCACACGACACTTGTGCATCCTGTAGCAAGAAGTAAACAGAAAAATCAGTTCCTTGGGCCCTCTGTTGCTATAGCAACCTCCAGGCAAACATAAGTGGAAAATGTGTGGTGCCTTTTAAGTGAGATGCAGAGGGACAATCCTCACAGACACGCGTCAGCTTTGCCATTTGTTCCCTGGGATTTTTAAGGCCCCCCCATTGACACTGCTGCTTTCATCGTGGTCCGGTGGCCAGAACCGCCCCACCTCTAGTTTTCAGCAGATCCTTATAGTTGGCTCTTGGATCATAATGAATCCTGTCTAGTTAGACCTAGGTAGGAAGACAGGTCCAACTTTCCAAACACAGATACAGGTCTGATTATGTCTCTCTCTCTCTCTCTCTCTCTCTCTCTCTCTCTCTCTCTCTCTCTCTCTCTGTGTGTGTGTGTGTGTGTGTGTGTGTGTGTGTGTGTGTGTAAAAAGACTCCACCCTTGCTCTCATCTTCCTCTGGCAAAAATGTAAATTTGAGAATGTCTTTTCAAAATTTTGCTAATTGCCTTCTTTTTGTAATGGCTCCCATATATAGGTGGCTTTTCTGCAGGCATATATACTTGTGATGGGGTGAGGTGTATGTGACATCCGACAGTCTTGTATGAATGTGTTGGAGACAGTGGAGGACAGTGGAGTCTACTGGTGGCTTTAAAGGGAAAGAGCTAGAAAAGCCAAGAAGTTTGGGGAGCTTTTCAGAAAGCTGCGTAGTTGAGTCTCCTGGGAAATATAATGGCTCTGGAATCAGTCTTTGTGAGCTCAAATCTCAGGAGAAACCTTTACAAATGTCTTGGAGGACTAGGGCAGTGTGGTGGTTAATATTGTCAACTTAATAACATTGGGGTCGCCTAGGAGACAGGCCTGTAGGCATACCTGTGATGAATTGTCTAGATTTGATTAATTGAAGTGGAAAGAGCTACCTTAATTGTGAATGATAGCATCCAATAGGCAGAGGTCCTGGGCCATACAGAAAGAGGAGAAATTGAGCTTATTCCCAGCACTTATCTCTCTCTGTTTCTCGACTACAGATGCAATGTGACCAGCTGCCTCTCAATTCTGGTGCCATGACTTCTGAACCATCATGAACTTTACCCTTGAATCGTGAGCCCAAATAAGTCCTTTCTCTATCAAGTTGCTTTTGCAGGATATTTATCACGGAAATGAGAGAAATAACCTAAGATGAACAGCTCATTGAGCTTCCTGTCGTGCAGTGTCATTTTATAAACTCAGGATTGTAGTAATGAAAGCAATAATCAAAACACAGCGATCATGAAGCATGGAGCTTCAATAGACACCATGTATACTGCAGCATGGAAGAAGGCCAGTGCTCATCTTAATATCTATCTGACTTGGTGTCTATACTTAAAAGCAGGAGATAATCCTTATTCATTGACAGAAATGAGGTAGTCTACAGAAAGGACATAGCATGTTACTAGTAAAGACTAGGCTAAAACATGGTAGTTATTAATTTATTATTTGGGGCTGTGCCAGGTGCTTTTAAAATTCTCATCTCATTTGAACTTTTAGAGACCTCTGTTCTCTTCAGTAGGTACCCACCTATTGCTAAAATGTTCAAGATTTGTCCCTAAGTTGTGGGACTGACTCAGCTCTGCCTTTCCATATTCTGGATTGTTCTTACTCCCTGCTAAGCTAATAACATTTGATGTTATTAATAGGCATCGATAGTCTCATGTTATCCCTCCAAGATGACATTCACATTTTAACAAGAGTTCTCAAGGCCTTGACTCAAAGGAGTGAGTAATGTGGTTATTTTGGGCCTCCTGGCAGAGGGAGATAGGCCTTGGGCTGGGAGAGATTTCCTAAACACTAAATTTACAACGAGCTGGCAGCTGTCCGCCCTGCTTTACTCGGGGTAGGATGTGGGAGTTATAGTGGTGGTAAGGGAGTAATTTAAATCAATTAACTAATAATTTTGTCACCAGGAAGTGTATTAGGGAAAGACTATGAAGATTAATCTTTGTTTCAAGAAATCTATAATCGAGTTGAAGAAATTAAGGCATGATAAATGAAAAAAAAAAAAAAAACAACAAAAAAAAAACAATCCTATTTGCCACCACCAAGATAGACCTGAGAGTGTTGCCTACCTGTCAGGATCTTGTGTGAGGCCATGAGGGCTAGGTGGAAACTGGAGAGAGATTACTCAGATACGTGTTGCTATGATTGAATCACTCCAGAGTTCAGACAGCAGCAAATAAATGCTCAGATCTGGAGCAGACTCCATAGCAGAAGGTGAGGCATCAGATGTTGAGTTTGTGTAGAGACTGAGGAACTGAGAGTCTGAGGGCCTGGGTCCGTGATGGGTGCTCGGCAGGCCTAGACGGGGATGGAGGAGTCTTATGTAACTACTTGTGTGGCATTTGTCTTCCTCTTAAAAAAAAAAACAAAACAAAAAAACAATTATTGGGGGCTGGAGAGATGGCTCAGTGGTTAAGAGCACTGACTGCTCTTCCAGAGGTCCTGAGTTCAATTCCCAGCAACCACAACCATCTGTAATGGCACCTGATGCCCTCTTCTGGTGTGTCTGAAGACAGCTTTGGTATATATATATATATATATATATATATATATATATAGGATATATATATCATATATATCCTATATATATATAAGATTAATGAATAACTCTTTAAAAATTATGTTCTTTGTGAATTTCACATCATATACCCCAGTTCCACTCATCTTCCCCTCCCCTCATACCTGCTCTCCACCCTTGTAACCTTCTCCCAACAGAGAAAGAAGTCTTGTTGTGGTACCTGTAGTGTGTCCCACTGTGTCCCATAGTATGCCATTTTGTCCTCACTTCTTGCAAATGTTCATTGCAATTTCTTGTTTTCTGGTACGAGGCCTATGGCTTCTGCTACTCTATCAATACTGGAACTTTACTGGGATTCCCCTGTTGTTGACCTGTGTCATGGAGATGCTGTAGTTTTGGATTTTTAGGACTTGCCCCTTCATGAACTCCAGCAGTTTATTGATGGGGTAGATGTTGGGGTGAACCAATTCAAAGCTCTGGATATGGGACTGAGAAATATCTTATATGGTCATCTCAGTGGCTCACCAGTCCTCACAACCTCTGAGGCTGGCTCACCAGCAACCCCTGAAACCAGGGCCAGCTCTACTTTGTTGCCCAGGTGAGGTGCAGGGTCTGGTCTCCCCAGTGTTGCAGTTGGTGAGGGGCAGGGACAGTTCTCCTGCTCTCATGACCCCAGGGCTAGCTCTCTGTCCTGCTATGAAGAGTGAGGAACAAGGGAGGGTAGGAGGGCATCTCTTCCTCATCCATGCCATTGCCCAGCAGACAAGAGGCAGGACAGCCTCTCCTGTGCTCAAGCCCTCAGAGCCAGCTAACCTGCAACCCCCACATCTGGGGCCAGCTCTACTGTACTGCCCAGGTGAGGTGCAGGGCCCAGGTGAGTGCTGCAGCAGGAGAGGGGCAAGGATAGCTCTCCTGCTCTCAGGGGCCAGCTCTCCTACCAGCTGCCACTGGGGTTGGTGAGGGCAAAGGAGAGGGGAGGGGATCTGTTTCATCAGCTTAAAGGAGAGCAGCTGTGATAAATAAAAATCCGCACTACCTGCAGCCCGCATTTGTAAAGCAAGGAAGGATGCTGTGCGTCAGCGCGCAAGGATTGCCAAGTTCTAGCTATCTTTTATAAAAAAAACCATGCGTCTGTGTGTACACGTGTGTCCAAGTGCATATGCTGTGCTTCTGTGTGGAGGTTAGAGGTCATCAACATCTGGTGTCACTTTTCCATCCTCCCTGTTTTGATGCACAGTCTCTTATTAGTCTGTCTCTCGCCACACTGCGTAGACTTGCTGGCCAACAGGCTCCAGGAACTGTTCAATCTCCTCCTCTTCAAGGCCAGCATCAGGAGCACCAGACTAAGCTCTTAAAATATTGGTTCCGGGGTTCGAACTCAGCTTCGTATGCTTTTGTGACAAATGGTTTGCCAGCTGAGCCATCTCTAGTCTCTACTTGTTTTTATATCAATTATCTAAGGCTAAGCTAAGGTAAGGATGTGATAAATAATATTTAAATGTGCCCTGCAGGGCTTTGGTTTGTGGTTTGGTTTTCCAAACCATCATCCAGCAGGGCTCTTTCATTTACTTGCTATGAAATCTTCTGCTAGTCTTATACTGTCACTTGAACCTGTTCGGAAAATGAAAATTCACTTTTTCTCTAAAGAAGAAGTAGTTTTATTTGTGTAAGGCAGAAGAAAGAATAATCAGACAGGCTATGGTGATGTACTCCTTTAAACCCAGCACTTGGAAGGCAGAGGCAGGTGGATCTCTGTGAGTTTGAGGCCAGCCTGGTCTACAAAGTGAGTCTAGGACATTCAGGGCTACAAAGAGAAACCCTGTCTCAAAAACATGTAAAAAAAAAATCACTCTTACTGGGGCTGAAGAGGTTGCTCACCTGATAAGGGTACTGGTTACTCTTCCAGAGGACCCTGGTTCAATTCCCAGAATCCACATGACAGCTCACAACTGTTGGTAGTCCTAAAGATGGGAGGAGACAGAGCATCAACCCAATTCATCATGGCCTAATTAATTAAAGCAAACTTAAAAAATACTTATTTAGCACAATTCAATGATTTTAAATATACATATACATGTATACCTATATGTACATGTTTTTGTGACAAGGTCTCACTACATAGCCTTGGCTGTCCTGGAACTCACTGTGTAGACCAGGTTGTCCTCACACTGACAGAGATCCACTTGCTTCTGCCTCTGGGATGCTGTGATTAATGTCGAGCATCACCACAGCCACTCTGACCTTCACTGATTTAGATCTTACTTCTCTTCTTCTTCTTTTTTTTTTTTTTTTAAGATTTATTTATTTATTATATGTAAGTACACTGTAGCTGTCTTCAGACACTCCAGAAGAGGGCGTCGGATCTTGTTACGGATGGTTGTGAGCCACCATGTGGTTGCTGGGATTTGAACTCTGGACCTTTGGAAGAGCCGTCGGGTGCTCTTACCCACTGAGCCATCTCACCAGCCCTTACTTCTCTTCTTGTTCCATCTCAGAAGGAGATCTTGAAGCATTTATCCCCAGACCCTTACCTCTCTGAGAGAGTCAGTGTTCTTGAGTTTACAGTGTCTGCTGGCTCCTTGGCCATCTCAGTAGTCACCGATTGATGTTAGGCCTGAAGGGGTTCACGGCTCCTGCCTGCTGTGACTTGTGTTTTGGTCTCTCTGGCTTAGTTAGACACCAAGACTTTTCTTGTATGACTGAGCACATGTTTTGATCTCAATCCTGTGGAAACTTCTTGAGGAAAGGTTAGATTCTCATTTGACTCTGATCCAAGAAGTCTACCCCTGAAATATCTGCTCCCCTGACCAGCACTTTCTCTTCTAATGTTTCCCCACTTAGGTTTTCAACTTTAATGGACTCTTCTCCAAGCCATGCATTCCAAACTATGCTCATCTCTTGGTTTGCTCTGAGAAGACTTTGTCTCTAGTGGGTGGTGGGCAGCCAACCGAGAGATGGCATTTCAGATGCTCAATATGAAGAGTAACAAACCCTCTGATCACAGAGGCCCTTGATTTATCCACGTGTTATTAAGTTCTTTTAGCGTCTTTCAGTAACCGTACATTGAGAATCTTCCCTTGACACCTTTGCTAGATGAAGGTGATGTAATGGTGACTAGCACAGAAACTCCCTAGTCCTGTGGTTTGTACAGTAATGAAAGGCACACAATAAAGAGATCAAAGACCGACTGAGTAAGTGGATAGGCTGTGGGTTAAATATGTTTCCAATATGTTCATGTGCTGGAAACTTGGTCTCTAAATTCACAGGTACGGTACTTGGAGGTAGGACCCTTGGGTGGTGGTGGAGGTTAGATCGGTCATGAATGTTGGCGTTCACAATGGCACTAAGTGGTTCTCTAACAAAAGACAGATGCACACACTCCCTGTTCCTTACATACATGACTCTGGAACACTGCCAGAAAGACAATCCTCCACTGTAAAATGCTGGGAAGGTGGGCAGAGGGTGGGACGATCATGCCTTGAATCTATACCTTGCTCTATGGCTATCATTCTTCGAGTTAAGTGTGTCTCTCTTTATGGAGTTAGTCCACTCCAGGCTTCCATAGTGGTACTGCTATGAATTTCCCCTTTACATAGTTTTGCTTTTCACTGTATCTAGTAAGCTTTGGTGTATTATGTATTTTACTCACTTCTAAGTATTTAAAAATTTCATCTTATGAGTTCTCCTTGGATACATAGATTAAGTTGTTTTTCATTTCCACAAATTGATGAATTTTCCATTTCTTTGAGTTTCTGATTTCTCACTTTATCTCAGTGTGGTAGAAGATACTTAGTATGACGTTCGTCTTTTACAATCTGTTGAGAATGTGCGGCCTCATATAAGGTATATCTTGGATAATAGCTCATATTGTGATTCTGTTTTAGCTATAGATGCCAGCTAGATCTAGTTAATGAATTGCGTTGTTCATCTCCTCCTCTATTTCCTTAGTTATCTTCAGTCTGGCTACTCTGTTCATTATTGAGAGCAGTCTACTGCTGTCTCCAACTGATACTGTGTTGCTATCTGCCTCTTCCATCCTGTCGCCACCTCAGTTTTATTATGTTATGATCAACAAATGAAGATTGTATATACTTATGCTGTACAACAGGATATTCACACCTACACAGCCACATTTTCTTTATCCATTTATCTCTTAAGCGGCACCGGAGTTGTTTCCATATCTTGGTTATTGTGGATGATGAATGCTTCTCTCGAATATAGCAGTGCAGATAACTTCTGAGGCGTGGTTTTCATTTCCTTTGGATTTATGCCTGGGGGATGGGATTGCTAGATCACATGGTACATATTCCGTGCTCTCTGAGGATGGATCGTGCTGGCCTCCATAAGCCCACGGTAATTTACATTTTTATCACCTGCAGACAAGGGCTCTATTCGCTGCACATCCTCATCACCACTATTTCTGTGGTCGTTTTTATAACAGCCCTTTCCACAGGTATAAGATGATATCTGGGGTTTAATACCATTTCCCTGATGATTTGTGGTGCTGAATATCATTTTTCATACACACACCGGCAATTTGTGCGTCCCCTTTTGATATGCCTTTTGCCTATTTTCACATACGAGTATTTGTTTTCTCCTTGAATCGAATGCCTTGTGTATTTTGGATATCAACACCAACCTTATCAGGTGCACTGTTTGTGGAGGTTTTTCTCACCTACCATATGTTGTCAGTCTCTTCACTGATCGTATCATGTAGCTTTTAAATGACAATGTAATCGTATTTGTCTGTTTTTTATTTTTGTTGCATGTCATTTTAGTTTCACACGCAAACGAACTCATTGTGTGGACCAAGAGCAAAAATCTTTTCCCAGGGACCCTTATAGTATGTTGGTAGGAATGTAAATTAGTTCAACGACTAAGGAAATCTGTATGGTGGCTTCGGAAGGATCTCAGAATAGAACTACCATATGGTTATACTACTCTTGGGTACAAACCTGGAGAAATCTAAGGGCACAAGGTAAGGGACCTGCTGTCCTAGTTAGTTAGCTTTCATTGTCAACTTGGCACGGCCTGGAGTCATCTGAGAGGGGAGCCTTCACTGAGAAATTACCTGGATGACGTTGGCCTGTGGATGTGTCTGTGGGGGGATCCTCTTGATCATTAGTTGATGCAGGAGGGCCCAGCCCACTGTAAGCCGCCCATCCTTGGCAGGTGGTCCTGAGCAGTATAGAAAATCACTAAGCTTGAGCCTTTGAGGGAGCCCAAGTCTGCAGGCAGCAGTCCTCCACAGCTTCTGCTTAGAGTTCCTGCTCAAGTTCTGTACCTGACTCCCCTCAAGTGATGGACTGTGACTTAGAAACGTGAGGCAAATAAATCCTTTCCCTCCCCTAAGTTGCTTCCTGTCAGGGTTTTCTCACAGTGGCAGGAAGAAAATGAGAACATCTGCACACACATTTATCGTGGCTTTATTCTTAGTAGAAAGCTGATGAAAGCAGCCGAGGTGCCCATTAATGGTTGAATAAAGAAAATGTGGCGCATAAACACAATGGAGTTTTATTAGGCCATAAAGAAGAATGAAATTATGTTATTTTCAGGAAAATAGGTGCAGCTGGAGATCATCATATTAAATGAAATAAGCCCAGATACGGGAAGAAAAAAAATGTCACGCTGTCATACATGGAATATAAAAAGAAAAGATAAGAAAGAAAGGAGACTATTTGGGAAGACAGACGGAGTGTATCAGGGAGTGGGAACAGGAGCAGGGGAGTAATGGATGGAGCAGCTACATCAAAGTGTATTATACACATGCATAAAATATTGTGATGAAGTAATTGTTTTGTCTAATTAATATGCTAGTAAAAAGCTTCTATTTGAAAAGCACAAGTGAGTTCCCATTTTTTTCCTAGTAGTTTTTCTGTCTCACATTTTACATTTGTTCCTTTAATGCACTTTAGATTGATTTTCATACCTGGTATACGATCATTTCAACCCTCTGCATACACATGCTCTATTTTTCCCTCATCACCACCGAAGATCCTGTCTGTGATGGTTGGTTTTAATGCCAACTTGCCACAAGTTAGAGTCACTGGAATAGGGGCCTTGCCTGAAGAAATAACCAGATTGCTTAGTCGGTAGGGGAAGACCCACTCCAAGTGTGAATGGTACTTTCTTAAAGCATCCCAGATGGAAAAGGACTTGCGGGGCTGGAGAGATGGCTCAGCAACGAAAGAATGCGGGATGCTCTTCCAAAGGGCCCAAGTTCTACTCCCAGAACCCACAACTTTGTAATTCCAGTTCCAGGGATGTGGCTTCTGTGGTCAATGTAGGCACGGAAAAAACACCCATGCACATAAAATATCTAAGTCTTAAACAAAAGGGCCCAGTAGAAGGAAGACATCCACACTGCTGACCTTCCTCTTGTCCATCCAGCCTTCTCTTTTGTTTCCAAGAAATGATCATACACTCTATCTGTTCTGTTCCTCTAAAGAAACCTGACTAATAAACTATCCTTTTCCAATTGTTTATTATTGGCACCTTCATCAAAGGTCCTCTGACTATAAATGAACAGATTTATTTCTGTGTCCCCTATTCTTGTGTATGTCTGGGTTCTGTTTGTTTAGCTAGCACCATGCTGTTTTAATTGCTAACTTGTAGTATATTGTGAAATTAGGTAGTTTAATCTCTAGGGTTTTCCCCTATCCTTCCCACTTTCCTTTTTTTGACTGTCTGTCTGTCTGTCTGTCTGTCTGTCTGTCTGCATTGCTTCCTTTTGTGCTGGGAACTGGACCAAGGGCCTCCTGAATGCCAGACAAGCACTTTACCCTGAGCTAAAGCCTCGGCTGCTTGTTTATTTTTCCCCAGGTTGCCTAGGATACCCAGGGTCAAGGAGCTGAAGGGGTCTGTAACCCTATAGGTGGAACAACAATATGAACTAACCAGCACCCCCAGAGCTCGTGTCGCTAGCTGCATATGTAGCAGAAGATGGCCTAATCGGCCATCACTGGGAAGAGAGGCCCCTTGGCCTTGCAAACTGTATATGCCCATACAGGGGAACACCAGGGCCAAGAAGTGGGAATGGGTGGGTAGGGAAGCGGGGGGGGGGGTATAGTGAACTTTAGGAATAGCATTTGAAATGTAAATGAAGTAAATACCTAATAAAAATTGAAAAAAAAAGGAAACCCAGGGTCTGTTAGGGTTCCACAACAATTTTAAGATTGTTTTTTATTAATTTGGAAAAAATGTAATTAAAATTTAACACCCCAAGAGTGTAATAGTCACATTTGAACTTTCCAGTTTGACACCATAATTACAAAAAAGTTTCTGCTCCTTTCTATCTTTGCCCCCATGTCTTTCAGTTGCTACTGTGATAAAGTTATTTATTTATCACAGTATCACAAATATTTATCACTGTATCACAAATCTTAAGCTAATACTTGAAAACCATACACCTCAAATTAGAGAGAAAATAAAAACATGGATTTAAATAGGACGTAGACTAATAATTTTCTAATTTACTAGTCTGAAACCTTGTGGAAAACAGCAGCAGTGGAATAGTAAAATACTGCTACAAAAGTCTGCCTTTTATAATTGCCTGTGTATTTACCTTAACTGTCATTTATATTTCTTTGAATGGTTTCAAGTCTTTCCCTTCCACCTGGTAGCACTTCTTTCAGGGCCAGCCTGTAATGGTAACAGATTCCTTTAGCCTTTCTGTATTTGAGGATATCTTTCTTCTCCTGGTGTGTATGTGCAGATGTGTGTATATGTGGAGTACGCACGTATGTGCGCACAAGTGCACATGGGGATACCAGAAGTCAATATTGAGTATCTTCTTCTGCCCTTCTCCACTTTCATTACATTTATTCATGTATTTATGTATTTATTTAGTGCATGTGTGTGTGGGGAGGTTGGGGTCACATGCTGGTACACAGGTGGGTGTCAGAGGCTGACGTGCAGGGCTCAACTCCTTCTTCTCACTGTGTGATTCCCTGGGGTTGAACTCAGGGTATCAATCTTGGCAGTGGGAACTTTTATCCACTGAGCCATCCCAGGGGCTCTCTACTTTATATATATATGTGTGTGTGTGTGTGTGTGTGTGTGTGTGTGACAGGATCTTTCACTGAACCTTGAGCTAATAGATTCAACTAGCCTAGTTATTGGCCAACAAGCCTCAGAGATTATCCTGTCTCTGTTTCCTAACACTGGAATTTCAAACATATATCACCACCTCTGGCTTATTACATGGGTGCTGTGGAGTCAAACAGGCTTCTTTTATTACTTATTCATCTATCTATCTATCTATCTATCTATCTATCTATCTATCTATCTATCTATCTATCTATATCTTCTCATACACTATATTCAAACAATCTTTTTATTTATTTATTTATTTATTTATTTATTTATTTATTTATTTATCTCTCACGTATTACATCCCAACTGGTTTCCCCTCCCTCCCTTCCTCTCTGTTCCTCCCTCTACCTCCCCTCTCCCCCCAAACCACTCCTCCTCTGTTCCCCCCACCCCTTTTTAAAATTTTTTAAAAAAGAGCAGCCCTCCCAGGGATATCAGCCAAACATGGCATAACAAAATGCAGTAAGACTAGGCACAAACCCTCATATCAAGGCTGGATGTAGCAACCCAGTAGGAGGAAAAAGGTCCTAAGAGCATGCCAACAGGTCAAAGATACTCCCACTGTTGGGAGTCTCATAGAACACCAAGATGCACAACCAACCATAGGGTTTATACAGAGGACTAGCTCAGACCCAGGGTCTGTGATTGTCACTTCAGTCTCTGTGAACCATGCTTATGTGCAAACACAGGTTCTTAGGTTGGTATAACATGCACTTTACCCACTGAGCCATCTCTTCAGCTCCCACTGTTTTCATTTCTAAAGGACATATCATCAAACACAAGATTCTTGTTCAATGTGTCTTTGTTTCATTTTTTCTATTTCTAATATATCAGGTCCTTGCCTTCTGGCCTCCAAAAGTTATCTTCTTTTATCATCTTAACTTAAAAATTTTTATAAATTATTTGTTTACTGTGTGTGTTTTTATGTGTGTGTAGTGTATAGTGTGTGTGTGTGTGTGTGTGTGTGNNGTGTGTGTGTGTATGTGGTGTGACTAGTGTGTGATATGGTATGTGTGTATGTTGTGTGTGATTGTGTGTGCACATGTGTGTTGTGTATATATGTGGTGTGTGATGTGTGGTGTTGTGTGTGTTAGTGTGTGTAAGTGTGTGTGGTGTGTGATTATGTGTGTTGTGATTATATGTGGTGTGGTGTGTGTGTGTTAGTGCATGTGTGTGTATGGTGTGTGAGTGGTGTGCGATGTGGTATGTGTGTGTGTGGTGTGTGATTGTGTGTGTGTGTGGTATGTTGTGTGTGTGTGTGTGTGTGGTGTGGTGGTGTGATATGTAGTGTGGTGTGTATAGTGTGGTGTGTGTTAGTGTGTGTAAGTGTGTGTGTGGTGTGTGTGAATGTTGTGTGGTGTGGTGTGTGTGTGTGGTGTGATTGTGTGTGTGTATACATGTGTGTTGTGAGTGTGTGTGCTTTCCTGAGTGCAGGCCTCATGCTGTACATTTGGAGGTCAGAGTCTGTCTTTTAGGCGTTGGTTCTCTTGTCCGTCTCCCAGGCCATCAGCCTGGAGCAATGTTGCTTAGGCCCTGAGCCCCTCCCTGGCCCTGCAGAAGTTCTCATGAGAACTAATGTTTAAGTCTGTAAGATTTTTGTATCCTGCCAGGTGTTGGTGGCCTTTAATCCCAGCACTCGGGAGGCAGAGGCAGAGGCAGGCAGATTTCTGAGTTCGAGGCCAGCCTGGTCTACAAAATGAGTTCCAGGATAGCCAAGGCTATACTGAGAAATCCTGTCTCGAAAAAACAAAAACAAAAACAACAACAATAAAAAAGATTATTGTATCGTTTTGAGCATCATTTGTATGTGATGAGCTGTTTCTCTATTGAGATTTTTAGGGTTCTTTTGGGTTTTGGCTTTCCATAGGTTGTTTGGAATGCTTTTCTACATGCATTCTTTTGAGTTCACCCCACACAGATGTGTGTGTGCACACATCTCACCATATCTGAGAAGTCTGAGCAGTATCTGATTATTTTTCAGACAGTTTCTTTCCCTTCCCCTGTCTCTTCCTTGTGTGGCTCATATGATGTGTCCCAGGTCCCCTAGGCTCTGCTCACCTTTCTTTAATCTTATTTCCTTCTGTTTGTAGTTTCAATAACTTCTGCCTGATGGAACATGCATTCGATTCTCTCAAGCGTGTTTTTTTTTTTTTTCCACAGTGTTTTTTTTTTTTTACTCTCAGACTTTCTTCTTGGCTTAGTGTTAGGCATCCTATCTGTTGTCATTTCAACTTTATGCATTCATTAACTCCCCAACTTTCTCCCTTTTCCTTTAGTTTTCTGGGTGTCTTAGTTTTGTTTAGTCATTTGCTTTGTTGCATTTGGAGACAACTATGGGTCTCATGCTGGCCTGGGACGTGCTGTGTGTCCTAGACTGGCAATGACCACCTGAGCCTCGCACCTCTACCCAGTGTGCTCTGATTGTAGGTTTGTGTCACCATCCTGGACCAAATAAGTTGTTCAAAGATCCTTGCCTAGCATATCTGCCTTTCTGTCTCCTTCAGGGACAGTTTCTATTCTTTAACTTTCTGTCTTTGCATGGCCATACACTTCAGTTTCTCTGTGTATTTTCAAGTGCATGTGGTAGCTTTAGAACCCAGATTCTTCTTCTTCAGGATCTTCTGCTTCTCATTTTTTTTTTTTTTT
>NC_034594.1:42495568-42504222 GCF_900095145.1 Mus pahari
CCCTGTGCTCCATCCAATGGATAGCTGTGAGCATCTACTTCTGTATTTGTCAGGCACTGGCAGAGCCTCTCAGGAGACAGCTATATCATTTCACCCATGAACATGGCTGCTTTTGAACATTGTCATGTTTGGTTCTCAACAGATAAAGGACAAAATTAAAATGTGTGTGTGTGTGTGTGTGTGTGTGTGTGTGTGTGAAAGAGAGAGGGGGAGAGGTGGGGGTGTAATATGCACATTCAAGAACTCACTTCAGTTATGGGAGAAGAGCTTACCACAGCGGAAGGGAAGAGAGGGCAACCATGGAAAGCAGCCTCTTCTTTTCTGCCGTGTCATGATCTGAAGCATGGACCATCAGCACTAGGCATAGCTCCATGGATTGGTTGGAAAAGGCTTTTTGTAGGATAGAAGGATTGTATAGAGACTCACTTTGTTGCAGTCATTGTTCAGTCTCATTACCTGGGAGTAGTCTGACTTGGTCCTATCTGTGACTCATGGGACTGACATGGAATAGACACTTTGAACCCAAGCAACAGGCAGTGTGTAGGGGTGCTGAAAGTCACAGAGTTATAAGGCAAGCTTTTCAGGCAGCTGAAGGGAGCTGGAGACAGCCTGGACAGGCAGGGCTTGAGTCACTGTTGCTATGGTTTCACATTCGCCCAGGAGCGGTGAGGTTTGGTTAGGTTAGGTTTGTGGCCTTTTAAAGGTATAAGTAGAGAAGGTCAGTCACTTCATTACTTTCCTGTCCACCCACGTCACCCATCAGCTTCCCACGCTGGCCTTCATGCATTGGATCCCAAGGTCAAGATTTTCTCATCAAGGTAGCTATCAAAATGGTAGGAAGGCCTCTTGTCAGGCCTGATGCTAAGTACCATTTTTTTTTTCCCTAGGCTGCTGAACTACCTAGAAATCCTGAGGTATCCCTTCTACTGGAAACTTGGTCAGCTTCCAGGAGAAGCAAGACTCAAGAAGTCATAGCCTTGATCCGGACTGTCCGTCTACAACCATATTTAGCAATGCGATCCTGGGCGTTCACTGGTTATCTCTGGGCACCGCAGCTGTAGCACTGGCTCCTTGACTCTCCATGTGTGCCCAGAGATGAGCCACCTGTCTCTATAGCTGTATTTTCTTCCCGAAGAGCTGAGTGATTGCCTGTAACAGCTGTGGATATTTCTGTCTTATTTTTTTAAAAGCCCTAAGCAACCAAGTGAAAAGCGAAGCCGATTATGTCATTGAGTCCTTTAATATGTATGAACAGGGAAGCAGAAAACTGAATTAGCCATATCAAGCACAAGGCTTACATTAGCTGCTGGATTATATTGGGTGCGGGGGGGGGGGGAAATCTATGAACAAGAAGGCACGATGTTTGAGTTTTGGAGGAAAGATGATTTTAATTTTCTTTATGTTAATTCAGGTAAATTATCTTTGTACAGTGGCTCTTTAATCCCTGCAAGCAACAGTTTACTGTCATAAGACGAGTTGGGGACAGGCTACTATGAATCTGGAAAACCATCCGGGTTTCTTTCCAGCTTCTCCCACACATCTGTTTGTTCTTTATGGTTTGATTAAAATTTCCTTTCTTTCTTTGAATTCCATGGATGTCCAACGCTAGTGTAAAAAGTTCACTGTCTACTCTGAATTTTATTTGTAGCATCAAAGCATTAAGCTAAGCATCTAGACAGCTAGGGCCAGATTTCTGGCACCCATGCCAGATGCCACAGGGTCTTTGGCTAATGACTGTCATTGAAGAGTGGTTAGGTCAGTGTGAGAAGGTAGTCTCATTTAGTTGTGTGTGTGTCATGTTTGAAATAGCAAGTCTTTTAGATTCCTAATGCTACATTGGTGGTGGTGGCGATGGTAAGAGGAACTTCTAATATTTAATATAAAAATGTATAAGACCATACCAAAAATTGTCACAAGATTTAGGACATTTTTCTCTACTATTCTCCCTTCATTTCACTTCTTATTTTCAGGAAAATCTAGTTTACCTCAGTTATATCTTTTGTCTTTCATTACACAATATTGTTTTAAAATTTTGAAAATAGTGTGGCCGGGGAGATGGCTCAGGGAAAGGTGCCTGACCCCAAAGCTGATGGCCTGTGTTCAATCTCTGAGATCCACACGGTGGAAGGAAAAAACTGACTCTCATCATACATCCTCTGAACTCACCCCAACCACGCAAAATAAATAAATGGATATCTAAAAAAAAAAAAATGAAAATATGGAAAGTTTAAGAAAAATAGTGCACTCAAGGACAATGTTTTTGAATGCTATTTTAACTAACTCTTTGACAACTCATACAATGTATTTTGATACTATTTCCCAAACTCCTATCAGATCGACCCCCACCTCCACCAGAGATGAGCCGCCTGTCTCTATAGCTATAGTTTCTTCCCAGAGAGCTTTCCTACCCTATTTCCCGGTCTCTCTCTCTCTCTCTCTCTCTCTCTCTCTCTCTCTCTCTCCTACTAAGTCCAGTCAGTGTTGGGTGTGGGACCTTCCCTGCAGTGCTGTTGCTATACCAGAGGTCACATCAAAGAAAACGGACTCTCCCTCGCTTAGCAGCTATCAAATGCCAATAACTTCTCAGCTAGGATTTCACCCTCACCTCTCTGACTCCATGCTGGGATTTTGTCTGGCTGCAGCTTGTACGGGTCTTGTGATTGCTGTCATAATCACAGTAAGATCATATGTACAACTGCCCTGTCACAGCCAGGAAAGACTGTTTCCTTGGAGTCATCCACTGCCTCTGACACTTGTCATCTTTTCTGGCCCCTAGTTCCTTGAAGAGCCCTGAGCCTTAAGGGAGGGGCATGACACAGATGTTCCATTTATCAATGAGCAGTCTGATATCTCCTATCGTCTGCACATTGCCCAGCTGTGAATCTCTGTGTTAATTTCCATCTACTGAAGTAAGGAGCTTCTCAGATGAGGAGTGAGTGAGACTAAGATATCAGGAGTCATTTTACTGCTATGTCTATTTAGCAGAATAATGCTAGTAGGTTCTCCCGTAAGGACTATGACCTATCAACCACCAGGTCTTGCCACATTAACAGTGACAGGTATGGGTTCCATCTTGTGGAGTAGTCTTTAAACCTAAGCAGACAATGGCTGGTTACGCCCATAATGTTTGCACCACTAATGTGCCAGTGGTCATCTTTTGCCAGGTTATTCATTTACCGTAGTTTGAAGAGTTCACAGCTTGGTGAGACTGGTAATTACCCCCCTCCCACCCCAGTAGTGTGCATAGAGCCTTCCATCACCAGGAAAGCTAGCCAGGAAAGGGCTACCAAGTCCACACCCACAAGATTTCTTCATGCTTTTGACTCAAGTGCATGCTGTCTACAACAATAAGGTCTTACCATGGAGTTCTAAAGGGTCACCAGGAACATTGACAGTAGCCTGTGATGTATGGGAGTAGATGGGACCCATTGGCCACCAACTCAAAAAGAGCTAACCCATTCCTGGTACTGGGATTTTTATTTGGTAGTGTGTGGTATCTAATTGGATGTTGCCCCCTCCCCAAACAAGGTAAATCCATTTAAGCTCTTTTGATATATGTAGATGCTTTTAGAAAGACTTTTTCAAAGGGCTTTTGTGTTAGTTATTCCAGTCCATACTTCCTCCTTCAGTTCGCCTCCCATCTCATTCCATCTCATCCTCCGTATTCCATTATCCCCTCCCACCTATAACTCTATAATCTATCCACCCTTTCTTGAACAATCCCATCTTCCTAGAACTGCCCTCATCATGTCCCATAGATTTTGGTATGCTGTATTTTTATTTTCATTCAACTTTAGGAATTAGAGTTTTCATTCTTGATTTTTCTCTCGAACCGGTTTCCATTCAGTGGTATGTTGTTTAGTCTGTGTGCCGTCTGGTGTTTCTCTTGTTATTCAGCCTTATTTCTTTGTGGCCTCACAGGATTCAGGGTGTTATTTAAAATTCCTTATATTTATTGAGAGTTTGTGCCTTCCTATGTGGTTAAGTGTGGAGAAGGTTCTATGGGCTGATGAGAAAAAAGGGTATTCTTTAGCCTTTGGATGGAATGTCCTGAAATGTCTGCTGGCTTCATTTGATTTATGGTGCCATTTAACTCAAAGGCATCTGTTTAGTTTTTACGTCGATCTGTCTATTGGTGAGAATCGGATATTTAAGTCACCAAATATCGCTGAGTTGGGGGGTCAATCTGTGAGTTTTAGTTCTGATAGTAGATAGTGTTTCTTTTAAAATATTAGGAAGGGAAACATTTTAAATCTCTCTCTCAGTCTGGCCTGGAACATGGTCTGAAGCCCAGGCTGACCTGGAATTCATGATCTTCCTGCCCTTACTTCCTACCCATGTGAGCGGGCTCAAAGTTGTCGGTGACTTCAGCTCTCATGGATAATATGATGCTTTCATCTGGACTCCAGGGGTACCTGCATGCAAATCTCACATACGCTCATGCACACTCACACACACACACACTACACCCACCCACAGTTTAACAAATAAATAAAAATTAAGTCTCTTGGAGAATAAATAACAAATGGTTGATTCTATTGGGAAGTCTCAGCTTGGTAATAATCACAAGGATAATGAACATGAATGGCTACCAAAGTGGTTAAGTAGACCTTTAAGGATATATATATATATATATATATATATATATATATATATATATATATATATATATAATTTTATAATATTGATTGATTGTAAAAGGGGAAAAATCACGATTTAGATGATTTAGGGACCTTGCAGATGTTATCTTGACAGCAAGGAGCTTTTGCAGATGTGTCACGCTCCCCCTGTCCCTAGGGTTTCAAATGTCAAGGCTGATATCGCCAAACATGCTCTAAGGGGAAAATGAGATTTAGTGCTCTTAGACTGAGGGTTTCTGAGGAGAGGGCGGCAGGACCCCAGAGGCTCTGTGAATGGCTGCGAGAGCACCACGGGGATGGTGGGTTTTAACTGTTTGCTTGTTTTTGAGACAGGCTTGGCTGTCTTGGAGCTTGTTGTGTAGACCACCCAGGGCCCCAAACTGGCAGTGATCCTCTTGCATCTGTCTCCTGAGTGGAGGGGGGTTGCAGGAGTTCGCTGCCAGGCTTGGCTGGGTTTCAGCAATTATTGTGTTTGATGGGATGGGACTCGGAAGAGGGGTTCCAACTGTGGGCTAGGCCTGTGTAGTTTGGACTTCCCACCAGCACTCAAGAAAAGAACACCGGGGCTTTCTTATTAGCTTGTCCAAATGTGTGGCAGAGGACGGAGTGAAAGGAGGAAGGACTGAGAACTATGAGGTATTAGCAGTCACATTAACAAAAGAAAACAAAACAAAACAAAACAAAAAATGGACTAAGAGTAGCCACCATTAGCTGTCATGTTCCGTCCCACAATGGCAATGAGAAGAATACATCTGCGAGAGTCTGGAAGAAAACGTATTACCTGGGTCTGATTATGAGACTCATCAAACGAATCGGGCTGTGGAGGTAAGAGCTGTTTTTCTCAGCAGGCCTGGAGCCATCTTTAGAAAGATTGCTGCCAAGGCCGAATCTTGGTTGGCAGCTGGGAAGTTGGTTACAGGAAAGCTCTTACCATAATAACCAAAACAAGCCGCCTACCGCGCTTAGACAATTTCTCCAAGGACTGTACCCTTTGCTGAATACCTGCTTTCTTTTCCGGAGACTGGAATTTTGGCATTCATTAGACGAAGTGCTTATGATCACTTCCGGTGGAAAGTCTTACCACGGACATCGAGTCTTTAGAAAGTTTTCCCTGGCAGGCAGCATTTCACAGATATTCTTACAGTTTTGGGCTGGGGGAGTTAGGCAGGAGTTGGGCTAGTCTGGTAGACTTCAATAGAGAGGGCTCTTGGGAGCTTGCACCTGGGGCTCTCTGGAGTTTTACCCATCATGCTCTGCCCTTTCGCTGATTTCTGCTTTGTCTTCCCCGGCTGTAATGAACTTAGCCAAGAATACAGCTTTCCACAGAACCAGGAGAATCCTCCCAGCAAATCATCAAATCTAAGGATGGCCTTGGGGACTCTGACATCCCACAGTGAAATACGTTCTCTAAAAATGATTGTCCCATAATCTTCAAAGGTTAAGGACATGAAAGTCAGAGAATCTAACGACTGGGAACAATGTGTAATCTTGAGCTGGATGGGTCCTTCACTTCTGAAAAGGCTTTTACTGGGACAATTGGCCAACCTTGAATGTAGTCGCAGATGATGGCTTGGAAGGAGTCCTTTGTTTCTTGAAATTTTTAATATATATATAAAATAAAATATATAAAAATATATAATGTAATATATATATATATATATATGTATATATGTGTGTGTGTGTGTGTGTGTGTGTGTGTATACTAGGATTAAATTGAGCCCCCCCCGTTATGCTAGGGAGGTGCTTTACCTCTGAGCTGTGTTCTCAGATAAAAACATGCTGTTTTAATTGATTGCATAATCACTATTGCGTAGTAATCTGTCACAGTGTCCTTATCCTAGTGGCCCTAGACTAGGCTTCACATGAGACCCCCCCCCCCGTGGTAGTGTTAAATATAATACTCAGCCAGGTTTTACCTCCCACGAGATTTGCCTTTTGTGTTTTCGTAGATTTTGATGTGAAGCCGAAAGGGAGAACCATTAAGCCAAGAAAAGCGATGGCGGTAATCAGTCCCTGAGTGTTGCTTATTTAGGTCGGTTCTAGTCTATCTGTAATAATATCTCAGTAAAAATCTTTGTGCATAAACCTCCCCTTATTTGAAAACTAAGCTCTAACATGATTTTCTTAACATGATTTTCTTTCTTTCTTTCTTTCTTTCTTTCTTTCTTTCTTTCTTTCTTTCTTCCTTCCTTCCTTCCTTCCTTCCTTTCTTTTTAAAGGACCCAAGGGTATTTTTTTTCCAAACTGTTTTCAAAAGCAAGTTGTTTAGTATTTTTTTTTTCTGTATATCCAGGCAATATGCAAGTCCTTAAAACCTCTTTACTAAGAGGATGGGCAGAAGACATTGCTTTTGCCTTAATAAGTATTGAAAAGATCTCACTGGAGAGTGAAGGAACTCGGTGCTGGGAGATGAGCTGATGGTTTTAGATAATTGTACCATTGCGCATATGAGGAACGCTTGGAATTTGCCTTTGAGTTTTAGTCATTTTACTCTCTGAAAAAGAACTTTTTTTTTTTGGGGGGGGGAGGGTGTTGCTGCCACAGAACAGCTGCCAAATTAAAGGTTTGTTCTATACCTGGCCAGGGTCTTCAGCCAGGGAAGGAAGGAAATACTGCAAGCCGTGGAGAAGTAGATGTATGTTTTGTGTTCCTAAGACAACTGGAGGTTTCCGGGAAGAAACAGGATTTGCTTTATTCTTAGACAGAGGACTAAGTGCTCTCGCTCAAGGTCTGCATCACAGCCAACGACAGACGCTAGAGTTATTTGTCTCCATTGTCATAGGGACGTTTGGAAAATCAGATATGACTAAAATAAAAATGAGTTAAAATAATCAATCTGAATAAGGTAAGGAGCTTAGTGTGAGATGACACACAGACTCGAGTAAGCACACTGAACTGTCTATTATTATTGAGAAAATATTGCAGGCTAACCCCAGCCACAATTACTCTTGTATTCAATGTTTATAGCATTCAAAAACTCTTGTCTCAAAATGTTATTACAGAGACGCTATAAAAAAATATTCATAGAGGATAGGGGGATAATTCATAGACTTGAGTAACTAGCCAGCTAAAACTTATTAGCCCCATCAGGGTTTGTGAAAAACTTCCGCCACATGGGGGCGCTCCCATCTCACTTCAGCTGTTACCCCACCCACAAATGGTTTGACCTCTGATGGTAGATTGGTCAGTCTAAGAATACAGCTTGGGCTTGGAATTTATGCTAAAGGAAGATTGACCATGGTTCCTAGTACACATTTCTTTGTAGCTTATGTGTTGTAGGTTTCTCTCATTGGTTGGCTTTTCAGAAACGGGCATCAAACCTGTTCTATATCTGTAAGGAGTTCATCTTTCTCCTTCATCAAAGCCAAGCAGTGGAATGACTGAGGACCAGGCAAATCCCAGGTAATGACAGAGGACTGTGTGTGTTGTGCGTTAGGAATTAATTCCAGTGGCAACGGAGAAATTCTTTCGAAACAAATGGTTCTTCTCTGAGGTCCTTGTGGACCAGAGATGTTGCGTGACAGGAGAATAAGCTCTAGTTTTGTCTTCCCTTTTATCTCCCTGCCTTTCCGCATTCAGCGGGATGAAAGTCCAGCATGGATTTTAGAGTGCTGTAGTGGTCCATTAGTCAGGGTTGTGAAATTTGTCAGGAAGCAGATGAGGAGGGTGTGCAAGCACAAGCACATCTCTTTTCCTTTCCTCCATTCTCAGTCCTTCCTTTTGTCCCTCCCTCCTTCTGTCCCTCTGTCTGTCTGTCCCCTTCTCTCTCTTGTCTATTCATTATTCTTTTCATTTTGGATGCAGTTTCATCTAAGATAGGTAGGGATATTTATTTTCCCATTGACAATCTTTAGTTATATGAGTAATTCTTGAATCTTCTTCCTGACTAACTTAGACATTAGAATAGAGTGGTTTGAGCCGGGCGTGGTGGCGCACGCCTTTAATCCCAGCACTCGGGAGGCAGAGGCAGGCGGATTTCTGAGTTCGAGGCCAGCCTGGTCTACAGAGTGAGTT
>NC_034594.1:42504260-42507879 GCF_900095145.1 Mus pahari
AAAAAAAAAAAAAAAAAAAAAAAAAAAAAAAAAAAAGAAGAAGAAGAAGCAATTTAGAAGCCAGGCATGCTTCTAATCCTAGCACTCAGAGGTAGAAGCAGGTATCAGGGAATAGGCAATTTCCTTTACCAATTTATACCTCAAAGTATCCTGTATCTTAAAACCTTGAAAGAAAAACACACTTCATAACACTCTTGAGGCCAATCTGATGGAGACACACAGTGGGACATTATAGGTTTAATTTGTATTTCCTTGCCTTACTCAGACAGGGCATCTTTTCAGATCGCTTAACTATCTGCATTTTCTCCTCTGGGACTGCTGTTCATGATTTCTGCTCGCACTTTCTCTAGATCGCTTGCCTTATGAATCTGAGCTATGCTGCCTGAACTCCCTCTTCCAGTTGCTTTTGCTCTGCTCTTTCAGCTCCGTTTCTGGAATCTTCTGCCATACAGGCTTAAACATGTTAGGATGTCATATTTATCAGGCATTTCTTCTGATTTTTTTTTTTTTTGTGTGCTTTTCATTTTGCTTTTAACATCTAAGAGAAACCTCTTCACTTCATGGATTCTCTTCTGTCTCTTCCGTCATGCTCCCATCGCCCCTTCATCTCCTAATGCAAGATATTTACAAGACCCGAGCATGTGTCTTCTTGAACAATACAAAGGTTTGTACCAGAACCAGAATGCTGTGATTTTTTTTTTTTCTCTCTTGAGATCAAGTGGAATCAGAGCCTAATGGGAAGTATGACGTCAGTCAGAGAGACAGTGTAAGTTTACATGCTGTGGAGGAGGACAGAGGCTGCCATAGGAACAGGTGGAATTTTGAGGACGAATGAAATCTACCTGCAAGAGATAGGAATTCCTTAGGGAGAGGTAGGAATGGATTATGAGGTTGGAGTTAGGCTGGGCAGCTGCGGAACAAGGGCAAGGCAGGGATGCTTTTGTTGGTGTGAGAAACAGCTAGAGACTGTGTGGGAGATGACATGTTGCTTTTTCCTGTACCACTCAGGACTTGAGAAGCATCACCCACAGTTACTCTAGTTCAGAAATGTGTTGATGGGTGGATTCTCAGGCTGGAACAAATGTCGAGGCAGAAGGGAAATAGAACATAGGAAGTGCTAGTTGTTGTGAGCGAAAATCTGCAAAGTTTGAAAGGGCAGGGTTCTTAGCATAAATGACATCATCAGACTTCACAAAAACAAATGAAACTGGAGAGAGGGGGTGGGGGGATGGAGCAGGAAGCTGGACTGATGGGAAACAAGGCCAGGGATATGAGGTGCTCTCAGAGCCTCTTAGGGGTTAAGCAGAGTCTGCATCCCGAAGTGGGTATGCAGCTTGGTTTGGCATGTGAACTCAGATAAATGCAAATGAAAACATTTTAAATATGCAGAATGAACACAAACAGGGACAAAAATACCTGGGAGAGCCTGAAAGATTAGTGAGCTACTTGATACAGATCTCTGCATCATGCAAGAAGAGGCTTCTAGACTGTCTGTAGCAGTGGCGGGGTTTTAGTGAAAAACTGATTTTAGCACCATAGTTAATCTCTTGGTTACTGCCTTAGGGTTGCACTGCTATGAAGAGACATCATGACCATGGCAACTCTTATGAAGGATGACATTTAATTGGGGCTGGCTTACAGCTTCAGAGGTTTAGTCCATTATCATCACGGTAGAAAGCATGGCAGCGTCCAGGCTAACATGGAACTGGAGACAGAACTGAGAGTTCTACATCTTAATCTGCAAGCTGCAGAAGCATTACACCGGGCATAGCTTGAGCATGTATTACCTCAAAGTCCACCCCGACGGTGATACACTTCCTTCAACAAGGTCAAACTTATTCCACGAGGCTAATGTCCTCATAGGGCCACTCCCTATGGGCCAAGCATTCAAACACATGAGTCTTGGATCATTCCTATCCAACCACCACAGTTATGTTTCTCCTGATTTCTAGACACAAGGGTGGCTAGGACAAAGCCTAGACAACTGCAGGATTGATGGGTACCCCAGTGAAGATTCCTCCGTTCCTTCCCCATCTGTGCATTAGAGACACACACTCAGCTCTCAGCAGACAGGCTTGCACCTTCCAACAGCTTATTTCTATCTTATGAAACAGGGCTGTCCTGAAAAATCTGCAATGCTTTTTAACTTTTGGATCCCTGACTTATGTGTGGCAACAGGCTTCTTTCTCTTCTTCCCAGGCCATCTCCATTACGGATGACTATCATGAATCTTCGAAATGTTCTTCCCCACTCCAAACTTAAAGGACAAAGCTGTTAGAAGATGGTGGCTGGGGATGGTGGGTTAAACTGAATGTTTACACGGACCAGAAATGGAAACACTCAGCAGTAGGTGAGGATTGCAGTCTATGCCTGCTGGGTCCAGAAATAGGCAGTGCTAGGGGTGCCTACAGGGCATTGAGAAACCAAAGTGGCCACTAGAGCCAGCATCTGTGTGCAAAGCCAAAGCTCGGTGGGCTTGTCTGACCGTGAAAAGAGACTGGGACAGTTCTGATCACTGTTTGGAACTGTGGCTTTCTAAAGATCAATCCCTGTAAGGAGGAGGGGGATGCACAGAGCAGCTACATAGTAGGACAGGCTTGGCTTTGGTACTAGATTTATAGCAGCCCCCTTGCTAGGGGCTACGAGCACCAACTTTACACAGTAAGACCTGGTTCTGGGTCTTGATGATGGTTTTCGCTGGAGGTTGAATAGAGGCAACTGTAGAAGTTATAGAAAGGAAAAGGCTCAGCAGTTTGAGATTAAGACAAGCAGCAGCCCACATCATCTGCATTCAAGATCAGCCTATCACCCCAGCGTAAAGTCAAGGTCACAGTTACTTTTCCTATTGCTTGACAAAATACCTGGCAAATGCAGCCTAAGGAAGGCGGGGTTCATTTTGGCTTGTGGTTTGAGGGTACAGCCCGCCATGTCAGGGAAGGGAGTGGCAGGAGAACTAGTAGCTGTGGTTGCAGGTGTGTGAGATAGATGGGTAGGTTGCAGTCACAGTCGGGAGGCTGAGAGGGACAAATGCTCCATTTGCTTCCTCCTTTTTGTTCAGCTCAGTCCCGGCCCACGGCATGGTGCAAACCACATTGAAGGGGGTGCTATTCTTTTCATATAAGTTTTTCTGGAAATGCCCTCACAGGCACACTAGGATGTGTGTCTCCTAGGTGATTGTAAATCATATCAAGGAGCCCTGAGGCTAGGGTTCACTTGGCAGTGTGATTTCCTGGCACACACAGAGCCCTGGGTTTGATCTCCAGCATCAATCACATAAATCACAGCGTAAAGGGTGTGCTAGGCAAACATCAGGGCCTAAGGTGGATTCCCAGCACCTACATAAAAAGCTGGTTCCATTGGCAATCCCAGCACTTGGGAACAGAAGCAGGAGGACCCTTGTAATTTCTGGCTGGACAACCTAGCTACCCAGCTGAGTAGTTGGTGAGTCCCAGGTAGAGAGAGAGGGAGAGGGAGAGGGAGAGGGAGAGGGACACAGAGACAGAGAAACAGAAAGAGAGAAAGAGAGAGAGGGAGATGCAGGGAGAGAGAAAGAGAGAGAGACAGAGAGTCAGAGAAACAGAGAGAGGCAGAGAGACAGACAGACAGGCAGACAGAGAAA
>NC_034594.1:42507889-42534511 GCF_900095145.1 Mus pahari
GAGAGAGAGAGAGAGAGAGAAGAAAACCCTGTCTCAAAATACTGAAGTAGTGAACAGCTCTTGAGTAATGACAGCCGAGGTTGACTCTGCTGGCCTCTACATACACATACAGGAAATGAAAAAAAAAAAAAAATCAGAGCTTTCGGTTGTTGTAAATGAACATGTTTCATTTACTCATTCAATAAATCCTAGTTCTGATCTTATTAGTGTTCCAAACTAAACAAACACTGTTCTCGGCGTGTGGGCTAGACCAGTGAACAACACAGGTTCTCATGCCTGGTGAAGTTGCAGGTGGGACCACAATTGCTCAAAATCTCAAAGTGGTAGGGGTGGGAGGAGGAAAACAAGTGGGGTAAACACAGCTCGGGAGTGAGGAGCCGCAGAGGTCTTTCTCATCAGAGCATCCTAAAGAACTATAGCTCACAGCCCTCAGGCTCAATTTAAATTACTATATGTATATTGAAAGGAAAACATTTCATTTAAGAACAAATTTCTTATTTTCACTCTCCATGCGGGCTGGGCCTAATTTGCCTGACTAATGTGGTTTTAACGTTTTCTTGCTTCTCAGCTGAGAAGGGAAGTTCATTGGAATAATTTTTGACTTCAGAGAGGCATGTATGCTGCTTACTAATGTGCACTTGTGTTTCTTAGCTCTCTAGAGTTGTTAGGGCTGCTTAGGCAGATCAACTTACAAGGGAAGCTTCAAGGCAGTGCTCTAAGAAATGACTAACAAAGCTGAAGTTCTTCCTAGCTGAACTCACAGAGGTATGATGGAGGGTGAGCACCTGTGTGGGAGCACCCATGAGCTGGATGTAGAACAGTGGATTTAGATGCAAGGGTTGGGGATGCGAGGCAGAGAAAGAGTAAGAGAATGAAGGCAAGATCATGACCAGCTCCTCTAGTCTTGGTTTTGGTAGGGGAAGAAGTCCTATGAGCTTCTTCTTTAGTCTGGGTGCTATATTTATAGCCTACAAAAATAACCCATTAGCCAGGTGGCTCATGCCCTTAAACCCAGCACTCAGGAGTCAGAGGTAGGCAGACTCTATGAGTTCAAGGCCAGCCTGATCTGTGTAGCAAGTTTCAGGTCAGCCAGGGCCACATAGTGAGCATGTGCCTCCAAAAATAACACCGAACAGTTCATAATGCTCTCTTTGATGCAACTTGAATGTGAAAATTTTAAACAGAGCACATTCTAATCTGCAGCATGAATAGGAGACTCTGACGGGGGGGGGGGCGCAGGGGGGGAGCGCAGCTGGATGATCCTGTCATCTGTCTCTTGCTCTCCTGCTAGAGCTGGATCAACACTATATCCTAAGGGTGAGGGCGAAGGGAACTCATTCGTTTTGGGGGATGTGTCAAGGGTTGGGCACCTTCATGGCATCTTGGGGTCAAAGATGTTTCCCCATCAATTTCCATTTTGTCTGAAATTGCCACTCATTTAGGTTCCAACATTTTTTGTTGTTGTTGTTGTTGTTTTTTGGAAAGTCTATGTTAAAATGCAGTCATTTAGGTAAGAATTCATCTACAGGATAATGTAGAGAATACAGCACAGGATCTACTGAGGTCAGGATCCTGAGCAGGGAAAGGACAGAGACAGGTAGGCAGGAAAAAATCCCTAGGCAAATCCTAAAGGGATTGCCAGGACAATGGCCCTCTGCAGGGTCAGAGTGAAACTTTATGACCCATGGGCAGATGTAGACAACTACACAAAAGGGGCATGTAAGGCTAATTTCTCTAACACTATACATGTACAGATAACATTGTCTTAGTCTGCTTTTCTTGCTTCTGTAACACAGTCCCATAGATTGGGTAACTTATAAACAATAGGAGTTTTTATTTGGCTTTTAATACTGGGAGTCCACAATTTCATCAACCAGAGCCTTCTTGCTACGTCATGGAATGCAGACAGTGTCACACAGTGAGAGCAAGGAGGTTTGAAGGAAAGAGTGAGGAGAGGGGAGGAGGGACAAGTGAGAGTTCACAGTGTTGTCCCTGAGATAACCGGTGTGCTTTTGTGACAACAGCAATAGTCCATTGTCAAGAACTAGAAGCTCATGACCTAACTGCCTCTTAGAGACCCCTCTTCTCAACACTCTCACGGTAACAATTACATTTCAGCTTTTTGGAGGGGAATGTCAAGCCATAGAAAACAACAAAAAAATTAGAGATTCATTTTTTCTTCTTCCCTCCCTCCCTTCCTCCATCTTTCCCCTCTCCCTGCCTCCCTCCCTCCCTCTGTCCCTCCCTCCCTCCTTCCTCTCCTCCCTCCCGTCCTTCCTCTTCTCTCTCCACATAGGGACTCACTACATAGGTAGCCCAGGCTGACCTTAAACAGAGAGTCCTGAGTGCTAGTATTATAGGCATGCTTTACCTTGCTTAGTTTTCATTTCGTTTTTCTAGGTTTAAAAATAAATCTACCAGTCAGGCAGTGGTGGCCATGCCTTTAATTCCAGCATTTAGGAGACAGAGGCAGGCAGATCTCTGAGTCTGAAACCAGTCTGGTCTACAAAGCGAGTTCCAGAACAACCAGGGCTACACAGAGAAAGCTTGCCTCAAAATATAAATAAATAAATAATAGATAAATAGCCCGAATACTATGCAAGTGAAGATATACTAAACCTTAGAGGCCCAGTAAGGACTGTCATATATATACCTTTCCAGCTTGAGGCAGAACACACCAAAATCTTCATTAATATGGTTTTAGCCCCAGCTGCTTACAGTGTTACTGAAACCAAGGCTATCTACTTGCTGTTTGAAACCCGATGCCTGGGAGTCAAGAGCTGGTAAGAAGGAAATAGGGTCTATTCAAAAGCCATTGAGAAGATGTATGCATGTACATTTAAAATCGTCTCCCAGACAGTGACCACCTTAGGGGTATCAGGCATATGGAAGGTCATAAGAATGCATAGAGGAGGTGGCATCCAGGACAGCGGACAGGAAGGGTTGGTGTTCTCTCTTTTTGCCAGAAAATCCTTGAGATAACCATCAACTTTCATCTCCTCGGCCAGTCTCTATAGTTCTTTTTAATAAATACGTTGTTTTCCTGAAAGTTAAACATCATTCTACTTTTAATTAAAGAACAAGGTTAGGGAGCCCTTATTCCCTACTTGGATGTTAACTCAAGATCATCAGATGGCTCTGAAAACCATAAACAAACAAACAAACTTTAAGATGACCTGTTAGGGGGGTGTCTTGGGACCGGTTTTTAATCTACTTTTGCAAACATATTCTGGTGGAAGAGAAGAAATGTTACAAATATTTTATCTGCCAAAAATTGCGCAGTTTTCAAAGGATCTATTAAAAAGACGAATAAAGTTGCATCTTATAAAAGAGAGAAAATATTTCTTCAGTTTTGATGTCTTTTCATCCTTCTGGCTGCTGAGATTTCCAGGCCCCAGAGAAGCCTTGTCATATCTCTGTTTAAAGCCAGTCTCCAGGATGAATACCCCAGGAAGGGCCCTGTAAGCACTCAGGGTATCAGAGAGGTTGTAGGGGCCGGAGAAGAGGTCCCACTCACTGTCCTGGGCTGCCTTTCCCTGAAAGTGGTTTTCTCAGACTCAGTAATCCCTTGGCTCACAGTCTTTTCATATATATATGAAAATATAATATAATTTATATTATATATATAATTTTTATTAGATATTTTCTTCATTTACATTTCAAATGCTATCCCCAAAGTCCCCTATACCCTCCCCTCCCAGCTCCCCTACCTACCCACTCCCACTTCTCGGCCCTGGTGATCCCCTGTACTGGGGCATATAAAGTTTGCAAGACCAAGGGGCCTCTCTTCCCAGTGATGGCCGACTAGGCCATCTTCTGCTACATATGCAGCTAGAGACACGAGCTCTGGTGGGTACTGGTTAGTTCTTATTGTTGTTCCACCTATAGGGTTGCAGACCCCTTCAGTTCCTTGGGTACTTTCTCTAGCTCCTCCATTGGGAGCCCTGTGTTCCATCCAATAGATGACTGTGAGCATTCACTTCTGTATTTTCCAGTCACTGGCATAGCCTCACAAGAGACAGCTATATCAGGGTCCTGTCAGCAAAATCTTGCTGGCATATGCAATTGTGTCTGGGTTTGGTGGCTGATTTTGGGATGGATCCCTGGGTGGGGCAGTCTCTGGATGGTCCATCCTTTCATCTCAGCTCCAAACTTTGTCTCTGTAACTCCTTCCATGGGTATTTTGTTCCCTATTCTAAGGAGGAATAAAGTATCCACACTTTGGTCTTCCTTCTTCTTGATTTTCATGTGTTTGCAGATTGTATCTTGGGTATTCTAAGTTTCTGGGCTAATACCCACTTATCAATGAGTGCATATCATGTGAGTTCTTTTGTGATTGGGTTACCTCACTAAGGATGATATCTTCCAGATACATCCATTTGTCTAAGAATTTCATAAATTCATTGTTTTTAATAGCTGAATAGTACTCCATTGTCTAAGAATTTCATAAATTCATTGTTTTTAATAGCTGAATAGTACTCCATTGTGTAAATAAATGTACCATATTTTCTGTATCCATTCCTCTGTTGAGGGACATCTGGGTTCTTTCCAGCTTCTGGCTATTATAAATAAGGCTGTTATGGACATAGTGGAACATGTGTCCTTATTACCAGTTGGAACATCTGGGTATATGCCCAGGAGAGGTATTGCTGGATCTTCCGGTAGTACTTTGTCTAATTTTCTGAGGAACCACAGACTGATTTCTAGAGTGGGTTGTACAAGCTTGCACTCCCACATACTTAGCAGGAAATAGGACCAGTATATAAAGGCTACTGACTGTCAGGTTGTTTTCACACGCTTCTTTCAGATTAAAGATGAANCAGGATTTTAAGAGTAGAGACTGCCTCACCCTTTGGATGCAAACATACACATATCATCATTCCCACTTTGTTCCCTAACTCACTAACTGTGCCAGTAACAATTTCAGAAACTACCGGACGTGGTGGTTCACGCCTTTAATCCCAGCACTCTGGGAGGCAGAGGCAGGCGGATTTCTGAGTTCGAGGCCAGCCTGGTCTACAAAGTGAGTTCCAGGACAGCCAGGGCTACACAGAGAAACCCTGTCTCAAAAAACCACAAAAAACCAAAACAAAACAGAACAAAAACAGTCTCAGAAACTATCAGACACCAGGTATACACAGTTCACTCCAAGCATCCCTGTAAAACCAGAGCTAANAGCACCGATGGGCAAAGATCCCCATTCTAATAGGGAAGTAGATCAGAAACTCATAGAGGGAAAGTTTCAAGAAATTCCCCTAACCAGGGTCTGGAAGGATAGCTCAGTAAAGTGTTTGCTGTACAAGCATTAGATCTTGAGTTTGAGCCGTAGGTCCCAGGTTCAAAGAAAAAAAAAAAAAAAAGCCAGGCACAATGGCATATCCTTAGAATCCCAGTGCTGAGGAGGCAAAAATAGGGAGATCCTCGGGGTCCACTGGCCAGCCATCATAAAAAAACAAAAACAAAAACAAACAAACAAAAAACTAGTCTCAGTGTCTCACCAGAACTGCATTCTGTTGCTTATGGTGTGTTCAGACATGTTCAACTTTACACCAGAAAGCTCCCTTACCTACGAAGCCATGTTTGCTTTTTCTGGTCAGCTTGACACAAACTAGAAACACCTGGGAAACAGGAACCTTAACTGAGAAAATGCCCCCATCAGCCGGGCCTACAGATTATGTCTGTGAGTCAGTCTTTTGAGGGGTGACTGTTCTGGAAGGACCCAGATAACTGAAGGCAGTGCCACCACTGGGCAGGTGGTCCTGAGTTGTGTGAAGAAGCAAGCAGAACAAGCCAGAAAGTGGTGTTCTTCTACGGCCTCTGCTTCAGGTGCAGCTTCCAGGTTCCTGCCTCGACTTCCCTTTTAGGATGGACTGTAAACTGTAGGCTGAAACAAGCTCTTTCTTCAAGTTTTTTTTTTTTTTTTTTTTTTATCACAGCATCAAAGAAATAGACTAAGACACCATGCCAGCGACTGACTAGATGCACAGCAGCAGGGTACCAGTTTTCATCCCTGACAGATCTAGTAGTTGTAAGAGTTACTACAGACACTGGGGAAGGAGAAGGAGTGAGAGGCACAAAGAGGGCACATTCATATTCTACATTAGAAAATAACACTTCTGTGCTTTATAATATAGCAAGGAAATGACACACATTTGCTAATTGTTTGCTTTGAGTTAACCTTTAACCTAAGTGACAATTTGAGAGGAACATAAGGCTCAGTGATCTTGGGAAAATGTGAACTTCTGCTACACAAAGAAACCTAATTATAAAGAAAAGTGCAAGAGGAGAAACACTGCTAACACCAGGAGCTGCAGACAAGGTGGAGTGCCTGCCAGAGGGACGAAGGGCTGGAGTGATTGATTGCTTTGATCTCCACTCTACTCAATGTGCCAGCTGGAGAGGAGAGAGGAGAGCGGATTTGGGGTGTCAGATCTCTGTCCTTCCAGATGGGTGGCTCTGTGAATAAAACACAGCTCGAAGAGTCAATTTCTGTCTCTACTCATTGGTGCTTGTGGTGACAGGTAATAAGGACACTCAGATCCTGGTTAACTATTTCTTTGTCTGCAGTATTAAAGTATAGCAAATAACCTCTCAATCAGTCATGGCGAGTTTCTTTAGAACTTAGTACCGCAAAGGGACTTAAAACAAAACAATAATTTTTTCAAGAGACAATTGGCAACGTTGAGCCACCCTAAAACATGGTGGTGTAAGATACAGCAATGCTACCATTATTGCCCCCCAACAGCACAACCTGTGTGCAAAAGTCTTGCCTTTTCTTCTCCTTTTGCTTGGTCCACCTACCCCTCTCCCTCTCTTTGAAACAGGGTCTCCTCCTATAGCCCTTGGCCTGGAATTCTCTATGTAGATCAGGCTAGCCTCAAAATCTCTGAGAGTCATTTGCCTCTGCCTCCCGAGTTCTGGGGATTGCAAGCATGAACCGCTAGGCCCAGATTCTTGAATATTTCTTGGACACACCAAGAGAAAATTTACGTATCTGATGATTGCTGAGGGATGCAAGCATTAGAAACTTGAGAGTGATCAGGGAACAGGGATGATCAATTCTTTTTTTTAGACTTTAGGTTGAAATATTAGTGGGCTTGTCAGTCTTTAGTGTGATGGAGGACTATGAGTCAACCGAGCATGCGTAGACCATGCAGCAATCGGAGGATGGCCATTTGCTGAAGAATAATAGATGTCATCGTGCGCTTTCAGAAAGGCAATTTTTTACTTTAGTGTCTGTAGAACGCTGCAGCAGAGAGCCAATAAATTGTTGGAGTAAAATATCCATAGCTGCTTTCAAATGACTTTTAAAACCTTAAAGTGAACGTTCTACGCCATGTTTTGATGCAACTTCCCTCCTCTTCGTATTACCCCTTTGATTTGATAGATGAAAGGCAGAGGGGGAAGGAGGTGGATTTGGGATAGGCTTTCCTGGGGACCAGAGCAGGTACCCCAGCTTTCATCTTCTTCTCTTTGTCCTCCTTTGGGAGGAAAAGGTTTCTTATTCTACCCTCGTATCGTCCAAGATGGGGACTTGCAAATTAAATCGACGCGAGACAAATGAACAGGAGGGAAGAGGTTTGCGTCTATGCTTACGGAGTTAACAAAAGAAATAGTTGACAAATGGTTGAAAGTAGAGATTTAAATAGCTAACCCAGCAAGGGCAAGGGCAAGGGCAAGGGGAGAGGCAGCTGATGTGCAATGGGAAGAAATAATGCATTTCTTTATAGAAAGACAAATTGATTTTTAAGGACAATAAGTGGGAAATAAGAAGGTTTGTGATGCTTACTGATGAAGGTTCTTCATGGCCATGAAACTCTCCCAGAGAGGAAATTGATGCAGCCTCCTTCCCCAGAAATTGCTGCTTTCAGTCAGATATTTTGAGAGCCCATTTCTGCATCTGCTGAAACTCAAGTGCCTTTATCTGAAAGCAATCTTCACATCAATTCTGGGGGTCTAAGTGCGTCCCCAAATCCTTTCAAATCTTTGTCCAATCTGTAGTGACAACTCTATTTTCTTATACCTTAGAATGTTTTAAAATATCTCCATAGCAGACAGGCAATTTTAATTATAATTGCATAAAAGCCAACACCAAAGCATGTAAGTGTGAGAGAAAATTTACTGACCCAAAAAGTAGATGCTTATCACCACATTCTCTTTGTCTATCAGCCTCACCCCCTTTGTTAGTTCCTTTTTCAAATAAGTTCTCTTCTCTTGGTAGGATGATGGGCAGGGATATCCTTTCTCATTTATTCTAAAAAAATATCCAGAATTAGTCTCAATTGGTATAATTGGATGGTAGACCCGCCTTTGGGTTAACCGTGGCTGGTAGGGATATTCCTATTGGCTAATCCTATTAGTCCATTCCTGAACCAAGTAGTAGGCTCAGCTTCTTCAAACATCACACATTTAAAGTAGTTAAAGTATGGTTCCAGATGAATAATGTGCTTATCAGAAGGTAATGCTTGATTTTAGCATTGCTAAGCAACAGATTTCCCATATAATTAAAAAGGACACTTTGGCATATGGCGATGCTAAGATTCATGGTAAAAGTACTTGCTGGATATTGGAGATACAACATAGTTCAGTGCCAAGCTGTGAAAGAATATAGTTGACAGTATCAGAACACCTTTGAGAGAGAACAATAGACACCAGAAGATAACACATGGAGTAGAAGGGGAATTAGTTCTGGAGAATGAATATGGAGTGTGGGGCTGTAGTTAATATTACCGCATTGTGCACTTAAAACCTACTAAGAAAATACATCTGGAATGACCGACCTCCCTCCAAAATTAAAAAAAAAAAAAGACTGTAAGTGATTGTTATATAATCAGGTTGATTACAATAATTATTCCATAATATGTACGTGATCACGCATCATGTGCACTCTAAATATATGGAATTTGTATTTGTTAACTATGCCCCAGTCAGGCTAGAAAAATGGAATTATATTCTCTGAATATTATCCCCTCAAACCATGGAAACCCAACTGAATGAACTTCTGTTTACAGTCACTTGTGTCACTGCCCCGGTAACAGTCCTCCTAATTATTATTTGGCATTAAATGGGTTAACTGACAGAAGGGAGAAACTGATCTGAGCAGAAATTGTGAACTATATTGGGATGCGGGCAGGGGTGCGCTTCCTAACACCTTATCAATGCTGAGTCCTGGAGTCGGGCATTGTGAGATCAATAAGGTTTTATGGGCCTCTGCATGTCAAGCTGGGTGTGTTATCCTAGCAAGCTCAGGGGGCTCATTAAGGAAGGTCTCAGGAGAAGTCACATAATTAACAAGACCTTTCTGAACTTAGCAAACTGGCTCTCGATGTGTTTGTGTTCATTGTCATGATCTGTCACTTGGATAAGGTGTTGGTGTTCTGCTTCACTTTCTGTGTATGGAAGGTAATTGAAGAGATGAATTGATTCCTGCAACCATCCAGGACCCTTTGCCACACTTTTCCATCGTTGATTAAGCGTTTTACTGGGCACACTCCCTCCTCTGGTTCGAGAAATAACTTTAATTAATGAAAACAAGACGACTTCTCTGCACAAAATCAGATCTAATTTCGGCTGAGGTGACTCATATTTTTATCCTTAGTATTTATTAATGACTGTTTTCATCTGGCATACAGCAATTCAGTGTGACTTAAACATAAAGAGCTAGTGTAAATAATGGCACATAAATCTATTTAATGCACATCTGACTCCAGTTGCAGTCATTATAACTTATTCATTTATCTCTGATTGTCATCGTATTTCTAAGCAAGTGGTTAATGACCTGCTGTGTACCGTGCAAGGTCCTGGGAACCACAGATACAAAGATGATTAAGGCACGGTCTTTGCTTGCTGTGATAAGTCTTAGAAGATTTGTATATGCATCCCGAATGTCTGCAACAAGCTTGTGGCTGCTAGATAAGATAACTCTGACCATTTGTATGTGTAGATTAACAGCCTGTCTCACCTTATTTCAACCTCTCTTCTCTTCCATAGCTTCAAATATGAGTATTTTTCTCCTCTTATAATTTATGTCAACAGCCACTCTCTGCCTCCCTTCTGTTTCTCTGCCTTCCCTCATTTATCACCAGAACTCTATCTCTTGGCTTGACTGTGTTGATGTCACTGAATGTCTCTATTGCTCATTAGGCTTGTGTATCCAAGGTTACTAACCTGCACCTAACTTTGGTGATTACTTCATTCTGTGGCATGTTGATACCTTCTTTGCCTTAGTCTTTTGCAGGATGGTGACATGGGATGGGAGTACGGGAAGGGAAGAAAGAGGTTCTCTGCCAGTAGAATGGCTGAGCTCCGTGCTAATGTTATTGGTATACTTCTTCCTAGTAATCTTTATTTATTTTTTGACAATCTTTTCTTTTTACCCTCTGATATAGAGACATATTGTTGGGTTAAGATGGTTAAAGTTGAGTCTCATTTGAGCTAAGAACCAATGCTTGCATTTATTGGGCATTAATGGATTAATGATTGTGGTCCACTACAGCTAGCTTCTCCCTTCTAGGGTTTGGCCTGTAGGTTGACATCATTAGATTCTCTCAGTGAGACAGAATCTCTACAAATGTGTGTTTATATACCAATACCCATATGCATATCTTCTTTCTATATACCTATATAGTCTCTCTTCTCTCTCTCTAAATATATACATACATATAACACACACATACACACACACACATATATATATATGTATGGCTCAGTCTAAGTCTGAAGGTTTCTGCACCCCAGATGCTGCTGGTGTGAGTTCTATTTTTATGTTGGGCAGTCCCTGGAGTTCTAATGTCTGGGGATAGGAGAATGTCCATGAAGACAGTGTCTCTGGTCCCTCTTCCTCTTCGTGTCTTCCTGGCTGCGCTGAGGGGAACGGCTTTCCTGCATTGTGCCATCCCACTGGGATTTGGCTAGCTTGCTACTCTCCTGAAAACCATGGACCCCACCAGCCATGGACTAAACTCTCAGAAACAGTGTCCTCCTTTGGGGTTCCTGTGACAGTGATGGGAAGCTAGCAAACACACACCACAGGAGGTAGTCTACTCAGAGTCACATGCTAATTAATTAACTTTCTCTCCTAGGTTCTACTTCCCAAAGTTTCCATGACCCCCTAGAACCACCTTGAGGACCAAGCCTTTATTAGTTCATGGACCTTTGGGGAAGACAGTATTCATGTTCTGACTATAGAGACACCTATACTGAGGGTTATGAAACAATAGAGTCCATCTTTGGAGAGCAGCTACTGAAGCCCCTACTTGATTTTGAGGTGGGATCTTAGAATAGCTGGACTTTTCCTTCATATTCCTGTTGACTCAGGCCTGTGCAGTTGACATGGCCCTCTATCTAGTCTCTCTGCCTGGGCATCTGCACTTCATATTGTGTGGCTTTGGATGTCCAAATGGAATGTGTCTCAAGAGGGAGGATCCAGAACCAGCTGGTTATTATTTTTTTAATTTTAACTTATTTCATTTTATTAGATATTTTCTTTATTTGCATTTCAAATGCTATCCAGAAAGTTCCCTATACCCTCCCCCCACCCCTGCTCCCCTACCCACCCACTCCCACTTCTTGGCCCTGGCATTCCCTTGTACTGGGGCATATAAAGTTTGCAAGACCAAGGGGCCTCTCTTCCCAATGATGGCCGACTAGGCCATCTTCTGCTACATATGCAGCTAGAGACACAAACTCTGGGGGTACTGGTTAGTTCATATTGTTGTTCCAGCTGCAGCCCCCTTCAGCTCCTTGGGTACTTTCTCTAGCTCCTCCACTGGGGGCCCTGTGTTCCATCCAATAGCTGACTGTGAGCATCCACTTCTGTGTTTGCCAGGCACTGGCAAAACCTCACAAGAAGATGCTCTATATCAGGGTCCCTTCAGCAGAATCTTGCTGGCATGTGCGATAGTGTCTGGGTTTGGTGATCAGCCAGTTATTTTAAAGACTGGAATCAGTATTGTGTCATTTTGGCCACCTTTGATTGGAAATCTAAACTTGTTAAGTCTGTGGCAGACTGGGGGCTGTGGAAGCCTTATAGCAAGCAAACTCACTCGGTCAGTTGAAGGTCAGTTGAAGACACAATAATAATAATTAAAAGCATAGAAAGGAGATTGATTCAACACGAACACATTGGCAAAGGAACAAATAGAGAGGACCAGTGATCCCTACGCCCATTTTTAGAGGTCTGGTATGAAGTTTAGGTTTAGAAGGCAAATACAAGGTGTATGCATAACTAAATATTCCTGTCAGGGTGTGGTCCTCCCATCATTTACCTGTTATTAACATTGAATTGTGTCTAGTTCTGGTTTCCCATCGATCCTGCAAGTTGTCAGCAGGATCTCTTCCTGGGGAATAAACATCCTTTCTGTTTATCACTAGGGCCCCAGCCTTTTTCTTCCCAACTTGAGACTTCTGGAGAAATTTCAGTTCTTGTGGCTCATTGCCTTAATAGTCTGACAGCTAAAGGAATGGGCACAGGGTTCTCCTTTGAAACTCCCTCTGGTGAAGTCCTGTGGGGAAGGTTACAAGGTTGGTAGGGGACATGCAAGGAAACAATGTCGTGTTTGGAAGCCATCAAACATGAGGATTAACTATTATTTAGGATAATGACAATTTGGAGAGAGCAAGGATAGGATAGTGATCCTTAAAAGTCCCTAACTATGAAAATGCCTACAAAGGAAATTCTCCTCCAGTCATCTAGGAGCCCCCTGCATTTATTTAAGACTACTTACAAGTGTGTGGTGAGGATAGGCCTTTGGAAATCTGAGCACGTGTGTCATCATTGTCTTCTGATGGGAATTAAGAGAATGCTTACTCTTTGCTAGGTACAGTAATGAGGGGATCATGGAAAGTATAGGAAACACTCCATTCTCCATCTCTCTCAAGGAGGGCTATAGCATAGTTGTGTGACTTTGAACAGGTTCCATCTCCTCTGGCTTTTAGTGTCCCATCTGTAAGAGCTCTTTCTTATTTAAAATCCTAGGACACTGGTCACATTGTTTTATTCTTAAGTGGTTTTCAAGACTGAATTGAAATGTTACCTCCTCATGCAATAATTTGAAATGGATATTATCAGACAAATGGTTGCTAGGTAGCTTTACTTCATCATTGTTTGTCTCCCCTCTACTCTTCTCCATCCTCCTCCTTATGTATATATGTATATATGTATATATGTATATATGTATATATGTATATATGTATGTATGTATATATGTGTGTGTTTATGTATATGTGTATGTATATATATATACATATATATGTATATGAATGTGTCTTACTGTGTAGTCTAAGCGTGCTTAGTATTCACTATGCAATCCTAGTTGGCTTCAAACTTACAGTAGTTTCTCCTGCCTCCGTTTACCAAGTATTGCGATTATTGGACTAAGCCACCACATCTAGGGATTTAAAAAAAAAAAAATCCTGGAGTGCGTCTCCATTCAATTGGAAAATAAAGTGGGATTTGCAGTATTGTCCGCATTTTTGAAGTACAGATTTAAAACCTATGTTCATTTCTCCCCCATGCATTTTATTGGTCAGAACTCAGCCACGTGTCCTCTCATAACCGGAAATGTGGTCACAGAAAAGGAATGTTGGATATTCTTGAGTAATTAGCTCTCTGTCTTTAGCTACAATGCCTTTTCTCCTGTTTATAATATTTTGCTGCCTTTGATGTGTACATATCTATATGTTCTTTCTGTCTTGTATTTCAATGCTTATTTTATTTATCTATATATAATTCTGGTTTTCATTTTAAGTTCAAAGTGTATAAGTAGAAAGAACCGGGACAAGTGTTGAGACAAACTTGAAAGACTCCCCCAACATGTCAAAGAACCTTTGTATGTGTGGTAAAGTCATTCAGGATTACAGCCTTAGGGTAGGAGGCACAAAGAGGCCTCTTGGTAAATACTTCTCTCATCCACTCAACGCTTTATTAAAAAAGATCAAGCCTTAGTTTAAAACCTGTTATCACCAGATAGAATGCTGTTTGATAGAGATTTCTTCCTTTTCTCTCTTGTCATATTTACCCAAAATGACTTGCAGGCTATGGTCTGAAAAGGAGAATTTCTCATTTTGAGAATGTTTGAATGCTTTTTGCATCTTACTAGTCCCCTTGTTTTCCTTATGCTTTCCTTCCAAGTAGCTGGCCACTGGGAAGCACACCTGCCTAACCTGGAGCTTATTCCGGGCAGTTCCAGATAGCTTTAGGGCTTTCTGATGGTCACACTGTCAGACTGACAGTGCTGAAGCAAGGTATTGCAGAGATGAGACAAAACTCATTTCCTGGAAGGAAACAGCAACTATATCACCAGATTGTGTCAACTTGGTGGAGAAAGACCATCTCCCTGACCGTGTGCTGGAGCTGTACCCTACTAGACTAAGCTCTCCCATCTGTCGCTGTTTGATAAATGATTTTAAGTAAAACACATGAGGATGGAAAGGACCAGGGGACACCAGAGTTTAATAAAACGTTCTGTCTATCAGACAGTGTCTTGTTTCTGGAAAAGCTTTGGGTTTAATAATTGGCTTAACTGTGAGTTATTGTGATGAAGAGGAAAGCCACTGTCTATAACAGAGAAGAAAATGTCAGAGTTGAACTGGGATCTTAAGCCCAACTGTGATCGCACACTTAGATTATGAAATGGAGTTGAAAGGGGTCTTTTCAAGCATACAATGAGGCTGTTTTAGTCCAAAGGATGGTTTCTGTCAAAGATTTCTCCCAACATGGTAATTTGATCTCCTCTAATTTAGTCTTACTTGATCTTTCACTTAAAAATTTCTGCCCGGATTAGCTAACAAGCTGAATTCTGAATTAAAAGCTACAGCATTTTAGCTGTTATCATAAAAACCAATAATTCTTATTGTGTAAAATTGTATAATGCTGAAAACAGGAAAGCAAATAAGAAATATTCAGTATTACTATGGATATTCACAGTTACCATTTTGAGGTTTGCCTTTCTTAATATAGATACAAATTGTATCAAAGTTAAGCAGTTACAGCAATGCTTTATACACACACACACACACACACACACACACACACACACAGACACACATAGTTTTCTTTTACAAACATTTTTATTGCTACACAATTAAACCCTAGATTTCACTACCAAGAGCCCAGAACTAACACTTTAAATCTTATTACAGATTCCATAGACATGATTTGAAATAATATTTTATAACTTTAAAACTAAAGCACTGTGCTGGGCAGTGGTGGCACACATCTTTAATCCCAGCACTCGGATGGTAGAGGCAGATGAATCTCTTAGTTTGAGGATAGCCTGGTCTACAGAGCAAGTTCTATCCTGAAAAAACAATCAATCAATTAATCAGAGAGTTAACAAAACAAACAAACAAACAAAAACCCCCAACAACAACAACAAAACCCTCTTTCTGCAGAGAACGTAGACACTATATAGAAAGACAAAGGGAAGGAACACTAACAACCTACAATCTCATTATTTGATTCCACTCAATTGTTCTATTAATGTGGATAAGTGTACATTCTTAATGGGTGAATTTGTAACTCAGATACTGATCTGTATTTGTTTCTATACCTAATGATGCCAGGGTGGAACTCCCTATGCTATATGAAAATCTCTTTGTGAATAGGGCTGGAGAGATGGCTCAGTGGTTAGGCACACTGATGGCTATTTAGAAGACCTCAGATTGAGTCCCAGCACCCACATAATAGCTCATAGACATCTGTACACCCTCTTCCAGGGAGTACAGTTCCAGGTTACACCCTTTTCTGGCTATATTGGCACTGAATACACACAGTGGACAGACACACATGCAGGTAAAGTACCTATGCACATGAAAAACAATCTGTAAATGAAATTTAAAAAAACTTTATAGATTTTTATTATATGAGAATTTACCCATTGTTCTTTTGTGTAAAGTAATATAATACTCTACATATATTCATATATAGAGACATAAGAGTCCAAAGACATGAGTCCAAAATTTATATATAATATATCATATATTTCATATATTGTATATAAATATAAATATATATACATTTTATACTTAAATGTTTTATATTTATATATATTATAATATATTATATACATTATACATTATTATATATACATATTACAATATAATATAATGTATATATAGATATACATATATATCTATATATACATACCTAAGAGTCAAAAGACACGAAAATATTGTTCACATTCCAGAATGCTGGCACTTTTTTGCCCTTTTTTTCTTTTCTTTTCTTTCCTTTTTTTCCAACTCCAGTAATGAAGGCATGCTTGATTCACACTGTTGTCCTGCATTTTGTTTCTTAAAAAAAAAATCAATACAAATGTAGATGAGAATCAATGTCAAGTTGTTTCGATCAGGCTGGTTTGGATCGGTCAGTGCAGTATTCTGGCAATTTCAGTTGCTTGAATCCTGTGACCTCTGTCCTCCTGTGAACTCTGTCCTCTGTGGTCTGAGGGTGGCTGCAAGATCTTGTCTATCATTCAATAATTTGTCTGTGACAATGCTCTCCTGGGACTAGGAAAATAAATATAAATAAATTATGCCTACTGAATTTGAGGCATATTAGCAGGCATAATTCTCGTATGTGTCAGTATGTGGTCATGTTAGGTGTTGGAGTTATCTGGCCTTTGGTGACCATGACCTAAACTGATGAATTACTGGTCTGACTACCTCCGGCCAGGGACTTAGTTAAAACCACATTATTTTTATGCAGTCATTTCAAGGAGACTTTAAAAATTGAGAGTATCAACAGACATGCTAAATGAGAAGTGGGAAAAATCTTTCAGCATCCTACCTCTAGATAAAGAACTGTTCAGAGAAGGAGAAATAACCTATCCCTGGTGCTAAGTTGGTTACCCAGTGCAGAGTTGTCAGCCCTGAATCCACACATACACAACAAAAACAGACCCAGCAGGTTGTATTTATATATTTGTGATTATATTTTTAACAATATAATCAGAGAAAATGAGACTATCAATTTGGGAGTATGGGGCATGGGACAGGTAGAGAGAGGGGAAGGGGATTAATGTAGTTATATTATAATTAAAAATACATGCAAAGAGCTGGGCGTGGTGGTGCACGCCTTTAATCCCAGCACTTGGGAGGCAGAGGCAGGCGAATTTCTGAGTTCGAGGCCAACCTGGTCTACAGAGTGAGTTCCAGGACAGCCAGGGCTACACAGAGAAACTCTGTCTCGAAAAACAAAAACAAACAAACAAACAAAAAGACAACCCAAAGCACATAGTATTCAAGCTGTGTGAACAGTGTACAGAGTTGTATGACTTCATATGCCCTTCGAAGGAAAGGCGGAACACTTGTCAGTTCTACTCAAGATGGTTGTATCATGCTTTGTGGAGCTGTGACCTTTCTTTAGAGATCAGTATGGCATAAAGGTATTTGTATATGTACCAACTTGGCAAGAGGTGGATTTGTGATGGCTAATTTTATAAGTCAACTTGGTTAGGCCATGAGTTGAGTTGCCTAGATATTTTTTTTTTTTTTTTTTTTTTTGCCTGATTAGACTGAGTNTGGTATCTATGTAGATGTCAGAGATCAACTATAAGTAGCAAAAACAAAATAGCTGCCTAGATTTTTTTTTTTTTTTTTTTTTTGCCTGAGCACCATTCTGGATGTGTTCATGATGATATATCTGGATGAGACTAAATTGAATACATAGACTGAGTCAAGCAAAGTACCTTCCCTTTTGACCTCACAATCTGGACCCACATGTTGGTTTTCCCGGCTCTCCAGTTTACTGGCTGCAGATCACCTCTATAATCATGTGAGGTGACTCCTTAACAATGGTTCTGTGTCGCTGAGGAACCTTGACTCCACCATAGCTCTTTTTTGAGTCATGAAAATTGCCAAAGCAGGAGGAACACAGACTAGAGGCCAGCCAGGGTGACACAGTGGGACCCAGTTTCAAAAAACAACTCCCAAACCAACCCAAATCAAACCAATCAAACATGCCAGTAACAAAATGGGCAAAGTGTTAGTAGGCCCTGAGATCACCTTTTATAAAAAAAAATGAGTTAGAGTTTAGGTTCTTTTATGTGTATGTGCATACGTGCATGTGAGGGCATAGCCAAGTGTGTGCGTGCACAGTGCGGCCAGATGATAGTCATGGGTGATGGTCCCTAGGTGGCACCCATTTTTGTTTTTGAGAGTTTTGTACAATGCCTTTAGATAACATTTACTTTTCCACCCCAACTTCTTTCAGATATATGCCCTTTCCTATCCACCCAACTTGTGTACTTTGGGGTGGGGGGGTGCATCAAGTCTAGCTTGTGCTATCTATATATTCTTGGCTATGTGGCTTTCTAGTCAATGTACCTGGGACCACACCCTTAAAGACAATGACTCTCCCTTTCTAGCAGCTACTGATTGCCAATAATTTCTCAGTTAGGAGCAGGACTTTATGTCCACCTTCTCTCGTCATGGTGGGGTAATTTGGCTTGTTCTTGCACCGGTCTTGTGCGTGCTGTCACGACTGTTCTGAGTTCATACATGCAGATGCCCTGCTGTACCTGGAAACCCCTGCTTCATTGGGTCATCCCCTACTTCTGACTCAGTTAATCTCTACCCCTTCATTGGCTTTGAACCCAAGTAGGCTAGATTAGCTGGCTGGCAAGCCACAATCCACCTGTCTCCCCAATGCTGAGATTACAGGCAGTGGGTACCATTCTACAGTAGACTTTATTTTTTTAAATATGGAAACCAGCTTCTCAGGCTTGCAGGCAAACACTCTTACCAAGCAAGCTATTCCTCCAGCCCAATCTTAGATTTTTTTTTTTTAATTTACGGTTTTCAACGAGTAATAAGAGTATGTAAATTTCATAGCAAAACATACAATTGGTAATTCTGAATTCATGATGAGAGTTGTGAATTTTGTCTCTCATCAATGAAACCATTTCATGATTAGTTTCATTGGAGATAAATGATTTAAAGAATTTCAAGAGTTAAAAAAAATTAGTCTAAAATGTGTTAGTAATAGGTAGCTTAGGGACAAGAAACTGAAATTTCTGGGACCCATCTTTCCCATCTGCGGTTCATGGTGACACTGTAAGAAATGTTTTCTGAGGGTACTTTTGGTTAGTGGTCAGCAGTGTTTCAGAATCTCTTGAATGAGGAGAAATAGGTGGATTGCATCCTTCAGAGGACTCAATAAACAGCTCCCTAGTTCTGCAACCACATTCTGTGCAAGTTGAGAGACAGATGGTGGCCAAAAACATCACCCTATTATGGTTGGAGATTATGTTCCATCTGATCTCGGTGGGGAGCGCAATGCAGTAGGAGAGAGGAAGTCAGAAAGCAAAGGGGGACACTGATGTGAGCATGCTCAGTGTATGCTTCTCCAATTTATTCGCCAGATAAATCATCTCTGTACCCCAGAAGTGTGAAAAGCAAGGGGACAGAGAAAATCCTGAGGTAGAATGTAATAGATTTTTCCCCCTTGGAAAGAAATGCTAGGGACAGCAAAATCGTTTCTGCTAACAAGTTGTTAGAACAAAAGGAAGAAACTGAGAGATTTAAATGGGCAACTGGAGGTGAGACCCACATACACTGTAAATGAAAAGCAATAGCAAGTTCTGTAGGCTCTTGAGAAGCAGTCAGGTGAAAACAGTTGAAAGAAAATCATAACCAGGCGATCAGTAAATTAAAAGAAAATAATGTGAAGCGGATTGATGGGCTAGAGGAGACAAGGTGTAACAAAGGCTTAGGCACGGCGTTGAAGACTATTTCTCTTCTTTAAATGTAAAATTACATTTATGAAATTCAAATTAATTATCTCTTAAGCATCAGTTTTTGAGGACAAAGGCATACATTACTAAATCTTATATATGTGTCTTATGTTCTAATTACGTGTTTGTCTGTAAACAACCTTTTGAAAAGAACCTTGGTGTAGGAAGTAAGAGAGTTTAGTTGACCATAGTTCCATGACAATCTGTGGTACATTTTCCTGTACTGTAGGCATATCACTTATTCCCGTCTTTATGATCTCTAAGAACCAATAAGATAGATTTGAAATGACTTTAGTCGGTATACTTATTCTTCTTTTTACTATAATCTACTCTTATTATACTTTGCCATTTATGATAAGATATATTTACATCATTTATACCTTTCCTTTCTCTAGCCTCTCCTGTGTTTCCCCTGCATTCTCAAATTAATAGACTCCTTTTCTTATAATTGCTACATACACATACATGCACAAATATATAAATACAACCTGCTGGATCCATTTTTTGTTGTTTGTGTGCATATGGTTTCAGCAGTGACTCAGCTTAGTTCACAGCTTTTGTAGTCCTTCCTGGTACTGTGGAAGCTAGACTTCAGGAGAAGGCTTTCAGGTTAGAACCAGCTCAAGTCACCCGAGTCCTGTGTCCAGAGTGTGATGTCTTCGGCAATAGGGACTTAACCTTCAGATTCTGAGAATCATCCAAGGGCAATGGTAATAGCTTATATTGCTTTGGGAATTGTCTGGATTGCCCTGAACATCAACTCAAAAGGAGATGTGGTGGTTTGAATAGGTAGGCTCACCTGTTTGAATGCTTGGCTCATAGGAAATGGCACTATTAGGAAGTGTGGCCTTGTTGGAGTAGGTATGGCTTTGTTGGAGGGAGTGTGTCACTGTGGGACAGGCTTTGATGTCTCCTATGCTTAAGTTCTGCTCAGTGAGTGTGGCTCACAGTCTTATTCTGCTGCCTGCAGAGGAAGATGTAGAACACTTGCTCAGGTGCCAGCACACTGTGATGATTCCCACCACGATGATAATGGACTAAGCCCCTGAGACTGTAAACCAGCCCTGTCTTAGTCAGGGTTTCTATTCCTTGCACAAACACCATGACCAAGAAGCAAGTTGGGGAGAAAAGGGTTTATTCAGCTTACACTTCCATACTGCTTTCATCACCAAAGGAAGTCAGGACTGGAACTCAAGCAGGTCAGGAAGCAGGAGCTGATGCAGAGGCCATGGAGGGATGTTCCTTACTGGCTTGCTTCGCTTGGCTTGCTCAGCTTGCTTTCTTATAGAACCCAAGACTACCAGCCCAGGGATGACACCATCCATAAGGGACCCTCCCTACTTGATCACCAATTGAGAAAATGCCTTACAGCTGTATCTCATGGAAGTACTTCCCCAACTGAAGCTCCTTTCTCTGTGATAACTCCAGCCTGTGCCAAGTGGACACATAAAACCAGCCAGTACAAGCCCCTGTTAAATATTTTCTTTTATAAGAGTTGCCTTGGTCATGGTGTCTCTTCACAGCAATAAGACCCTGACTAAGATAGGAAGTTTCTCATGCTTCCACTGAGTTTTTCTTAGTGTATGGTTATTGTGGAGGAGCATTGTCAGTTTGAGTGGCAGAACTTCATTTAACAGATAACATATACATGTAATATATAACATATACATATGCATATACATACATACTTCCATGCATTATGTATAATTTTAGGTAAATATAAAATAATATGATTCCTTGAGGCTTTATCAAACAGCCTTGGTGTTATTCGACTCTTCTTCTGCATTGATTTCCATTCTCTTCTCCAGCTGGGCCTCCTTCTTCGTGTTACCATTTTCCCTACCATACTGTCTGTATTGAAGGATGTTTTAACACTAGTAAAGGAAATCCAGGAGACAGAGCTACTCCTTGCTATTCCTTAGTGAAAAGGGGAAGTTGTGCTAATACTAGTTTTGGTTTAAGTTAAGAAGAAGCTTGGGCTTAAGCTGCTGAAATGTGTATTGGAGCCAAGTTAAGTTTCTCATAGGTGAAAGTTGGCTAGCTCATCTAGCCTTATTTCATCTTAAATGTGATGAGGTTTCTTTTGTAATGATCTATTTTTTATTACATGGCTTTCCATTGTTCTAGAAACAATGAAAACAGGAGACATTTTTATCTGGCCATAAACACAAAAATAGCTGACATACACAGTGTAGAGTCAGTCCTAGGCTGGATGGGCAGGTGGCCAGATTTGCTGGAGCCATCCCATCTTCCCCTCAGCACGTCCTTCCTTAGATCCCAGGCTCCCTTGCTGCCTGCTGGCTTGCCATTGATGTCCAGGCTTGTCCTCCTTGTCACCACTGGGCGCTGCCTCACGGCACACCATCACAGTCCTATTCACCTTTTACATTGCTTATTGTGGCTTTATCTACGAGCAGTGAAGCCCAAAGCCTTGTCAGATGGGTATACTGCTCACAGTCAACCCAAGGAAGTGACTGATAAGTTCAAGTAGCAACAAAACAGAGGAGAGTGTTTCAAATAAGACAGAGACTGAAAGAAGACATTTAAGTTAGAAAAACAGGGCACTGAACCGTATTTGGAAATCTAAATAACTTCTGCAGCGAATAAGAGGGAAATGGGGGTGGGGGTGGGGGTGGGGAAGTGCTCTAAGAATGAATTAAATGTATATGCAAGTCCACCACTGGGCACAAGATGTTTACTAGAACATTGTGATAATAGAAAAGGGCGTGGCTAAGGCAAGGATTCTAAAGCCTCTGATGAGCCATATGGTCCAGAGAGCTGGAGCCGAAGTGGGGAGGGTTCTTTACAGCAGGAGAGTGTGCTGCAGACTGGGTTCAGGGTGAAGCTTATTCACTCGCGCTTCCAAACACTGCAGTGGCTTTTCAGTAGTTTGATACTGGGCTAGCAGAGTATTACTGGTTACCTCTCCTTATTGATTGAACATATAGCTTCTATCTCATTTCTTCCCAGTAACTGACACAAACTGACGGAATGGGTGAACCCTTACCGATACATGAAACGGACGGTCTGCCCTTTTATTTCATGAGGAACAGAGACAGAACCGTGTTATAATATTGCTATGTATGCAGAACTTCACTTTGTGGGGTGGCCATTTGGCCCACAAGTGCTGCTCCGTCTCTGGGAAATGTTCTAGAAAAAGGAATAGGGTCCATGTTATTAGCTGTCGACAAATTATAACCCATGAAGGCACAGATTACAAAAGAGCATAGTTTTCTTCCAGGACAATACCAAATATTAGATCTATGCCAAACTGGCGATTTCCCTTTAATATTGTATATTGACCTAATAAACATTTTATTAAATACAGCAACTGACAATTCTGCAACGAGGCAGAGTTTCCATGCCACTGCTTTTTAAAGCCCTCTTATTGCTCTGGCGAGATATGACCTTTGACCCTTTGATTCTGAATCACTGGCTCCTGCTGCTGCCAGGTACTCCCTTCTGGCTGCTCAGCAGCCCTTGACTCTTGCTAAAATGCATTTCCTGTAAACCTTTCAGTCAAGCAAATCATCACAAAATGGACTGCAAATTCCCATGAGAGCAATGCTATAATTGAAGGTTGCCTCTTGACTTTGAACATGAAATATATCAAATAAATAAAAGATTGACTACCAGTATTTCTTTTTTAAAAGGCAATGAAATTAGGTACCATAAAAAGAAAACGAATATCTCTATGTGTGGATTTCATAAGGGTTCAACTCCCCCATAAAACATATTGAAAACTCAGAAAAACTTTAGCACTAGTGGATCATAAATGCGACCCATCTAAAGTGAAATTCTTTGAATGTGCTGAAATCATCTGTTACATGTAAGACAGAACTTCATATATATTTTTTGACATTCTTCTCCCCACCTTTTTTAAAGAAACTTTATTTGAAAAAAAAAAAGTTTCAGGAATAAAAATGGCCCTTCAGAGTAACATACAAATACTATTCACTGTTATTAATGTTTTGTACCACTCAGTTTGTGTAGCTATGGTAATTTCTAGAACTTCATATTTTAATGTAAGACAAGGACTCAGGTTTTACAGTGGCTATAACTGTTAAGAGTTAACTTTTGGGAGCTGGAGAGTTGAGAGCTTTTACTGATCTTGTAGAGGACCCAGGTTCAATTCCCATCACCAACTTGGCAGCTCACAACCATCCGTAGCTAGAGTCCCAGGGAGAACTGACAATCCTTTCTAACCTCTGAGGGCACAAGGCATTGGAGGAAGGGTGCACATACATGAATGGAAGCAAAACACTCAGCCACATAAAATAATAAAATAAATTTAAAAAGAAACTACTGCCTATGTAACTTTAATCAAGTTGAGGTGTTGTTTTGTTTTTTCTTAAGTACCGGGGATTGAACTTATATGATAGTAAACATTTTATCCATGGTTCAGAGCCAATCCTCAAATCCGTGACTTTACATTCATATATTTACATACATATATTTATAAATATGATTTTTAAGTATGCATGTATGTTCATGGGCACCTATCTTTGTGACTGAATACCCACATGTGAGTGTAGGGGTATTCAGAGGGCCAGAGACATTGGGGGCCAGAGACATTGGAGCTATAGTAATAGCTGACTGTGAGCTGCTTGATATGGGTGCTGAGAATCTAATTTCCGTCTTCTGCAAAAGCTGTATGTGATCTCCACTACAGAGCCATTTTTCCCGCCTTCTGCAGCTTCCAATAAAACAGACAAGTAGCAGCTTGCAAAAAATGCGCAATGTAAAAGGGGGTCCACTCATGTTCCTATGCTCCCTTATTTAGGAAAAACCTTTATTTTATTTTGGGTCATTTCTGATAACATGAAATTACTACTGATATTGTTCTAAACACATTAATTTGTTGTTTGTTTGTTTGAGGCAGTGTCTCATGTAACCAAGGTGGACTCGAAGTAGCTAGCCAAGGCTAGTTAGTTTTAAATGCCTGCTCCTTCTGCCTCTACCTTCTGCATACTGAGAATACATGCTACTAACAAAATTTGAAAGCCTTGAAACAAATATCCTCTCCCCTTCTCCACTGTACAAGTTGGTTTTGTTCTTATTGTTTTAGGTTCTTCTCTGCGGGTCGTTTACAAATCTTTCTCTTGCCCAGTATCCAGCTCTTTCTTTGGGCTTGTAACGCCAAGGCATGGTGCAATTTTGACAGTCTTTTCTGTTTGATCCGCAACATTGTTTTGTTAGCATTTTAAGATAAAGTTCTTTTGTTTCAGGATCAGTTAGTGTAGACACCATTGTCTGTTGCCCATGTCAAAGTTAAGAGTATGTAATGTATGATCGTGTGTGTGTGTGTGTGTGTGTGTGTGTGTGTGTGTGTGTGTGATAGGGCCAGCTGTCACTTGGATCTTACTCTATTGTGCAGTGATGTTATGAGGTGGGTGGTTTGTCTATCTATAATATAAACAGTTTAGATTACTTTTTCCAAAAATGCACTTTTGACATTAAAACTCTTATCAGTTTCTGGCCATGTAACCCTGCCTCGTAAAAATCTGTTTACAGTCTATCCCAGTTCACCCAAACATTCAGTGTGTGGGAAATCAGTGTTTTTTTCTGCCCGAAAGGGCATTTCACCATATGGTCTTTCCATCTGATAACTTATCAAAAGAGCAAAGGAGATGTTTTAAGCATGGGAGGTTTCTGGGAAATCCTGGGATTTATCTCTGCTTTCTGGAAATGTTCTTGTTTGTTTCTGCTGTTCTGTTCTTGTCTCTAAGCCACGTCCATATTCATGACATGAATAATCAACTCCCAGGACAGTGAAGAGAAATAATATAGCAGGTCAGCACTGCGCTGTACAACTTAGGGCACTAAGTAGCAGGAGATATGCAGGAGCATGCCCTGTGTTGTAGTACTGGCCTGTCCCTTTGCCTTAGAACAACAGAATAAAAACACTTAATGAATTCTGCTGAGGGTTTGTGCTTTCCTAATTATTTTCTTAGAAATCTAAACATCTTAATATGCCAAAAGCTAATGTCACTGGTACGGGTGAATAAATGTTGCAAATTATAATTAATCATATTAAGCAAAACACAATAGGTGCCTTTATTGGTTAATTTAAAATTTAGAAAAAGAATTAAACTCACTGGTAAGTAAAGATCTTGTAGGGTAGACTCTGTTGTAAGAAACATCTGGGCCGCAATTAGGTTTTTGTTTCATAATTCTACAAATAATTACATATAATGACTGGATTTCAAAAATCTTTAATATGAAATTAGGAACACAATTTAGAACAGAAGTGTGTGAATAAATAATCTAGTAGTTTTAAATAGACAAAAATAAAATTTAAGAGCTGGCAAGACTCAGCAGGCTAAGGCATTTGTCACACAGCCTTGCGACCCAAGTTTGAGCCCCGGAATCTACCTAAGTGGAAGGAGAGAACTCACTCCATAAAGATGTCCTCTGACGCCACACACGGGCCATACCACAAGTGTGCACCCTGCACACACAACTACGGCAACAAAAGTTTAAAAATAAAATATAAATTGTATTTCTAGTCAAGTACACATTTTCAAGTGTTATTAAAAATAAAATATAAATTGTATTTCTAGTTAAGTACACATTTTCAAGTGTTATTATTCTTTGTCGATACTGTCTCGGGCACTTATTCTGAGGTTGTGGTCAAATGGGCTATTCAAGATCAACATTTTTTTTTTCAATTCTAATTTTAAACACAATTAACTGTTAATATAGAATGAGTAGAGAATCGGATCTTTACTTTTCTCCTCCCTCCCTCCCTTCCCTCCCTCCCTCCCTCCCTTCTTTCCTTCCTTCCTTCCTTTTTTTTTTTTTTTTGGTTTTTCGAGACAGGGTTTCTCTGTATAGTCCTGGCTGTCCTGGAACTCACTTTGTAGACCAGGCTGGCCTCGAACTC
>NC_034594.1:42534549-42595098 GCF_900095145.1 Mus pahari
CCTGCCTCTGCCTCCTGAGTGCTGGGATTAAAGGCGTGCGCCACCACGCCCGGCCCTTCCTTCCTTTCTTTTTTCCTCCCTCCCTCTCTCCCTCCCTCCCTCCCTCCCTCCCTCCCCCCCTTCCTTCCTTCCTTCTTTCCTTCCTTAAAAGTATTTACGACATCCCTAGGATGATACTTGATAATGTTTGAGAGTCCTTATGATTTGGTTGAGAATTAATGTTTTTGCGCTAGGTAACTGTGAGCTTCCATCCCAGCCTGCTTCTTAGAACTTAGAAAAGTCATATAATGTCACCAAGTCTCAGTTCCTTTATCCATAAAAGTGAGACTTATAATAGTCAGCTTTTCATCACTGCAATGAAATGTCTGAGACAGACCACTTCATAGAGAAAAGATGTTTGCTGTCTCCTAGTTTGGGAGGGCTGAAGAATCTAAGCAGTGTGATGTCACTTTGGTTAGCACACCCCCCAGTTCTATCGCATCAGAACAGGACAGATGACATCATGGTAAGAGAACACACAGTAGGAGAGACTTACAGGGGATCAGATGTACTGTTCTGACCTCTGCAGGTACCAGGTATATAAGTGGTGCACATACATACATACATACATACAGACAGATAGACAGACACACATATGTACATGAAAGACACCCATATATGTTAAATAAATGAATGAATAATAAGTATCCAATTTACAATTTCCTACATTCTTTCTTATCAAACATTCTCTAAACAGAATTTCAAAAGTTTTAATTTGTTCCCATGTGTAATAGCACACACCTGTAGTCCCAGTCTTGGGAGGAAGCTGGAGCAAGAGGATCACGGGATTGAGTCCAGACTGAATACACAGCAAGACCCTGTTTTTATAAATAGGTAATTTGCAGTTATTTAGTTTGGAAGATAGATTAATGGCATTGTAAGAACATCACTGGATTCATAACTTGTCCCTTGGACATACTTGAGACATGAACAGTAAAAGAAAGAAGAGGCAACCCAGAATCCAGTGGGGGTTATCAGGGGAGGGAGGTGGAGGGAGGACTGGAGAGATTTAGGTCTCAAGGTACAGAGCAGCCTTAAGTAGGATCAGTCTAGAGATCTGATGTGTGGTGTGAGCTACAGTTAGCAGCAGAGTGGGACATCCTGAAAAATTACTAAGGCTGGCTGTGGGGTTATCTCACTACACAGAGAAGCTATGGTTCATCCTAGGAGATGATGGCTAGGTTAGGTTGCTTGACTGTGGCAGTGATTTGCAACATCCAGAAAGGCAGGGGAATTAAGAGGAGATGGATAGACCCGGGCTTCTCATCTTGAAGTCTGGCTGAAGTCTCTACTACTAGAGAGCCAAGAATTACAATTGGTAAAACCTGCTATGACCGTTGCCTCTATAGGGACAATATTAGTTTTACGTAGAACTCTTTTCAAGTTAGAATGTCAAAGCGCAGTGAGCCATGCTGAGACCCGACAGTATATGACCTACTCCTTTCTCACTTATTGCTGGGAGTTTCACAAGGAAGCTGTTGACTTTTGTTTATGCTGAACTCTTTAACTCCCTCGGTACCCTTTTGTTTATTTTGTTTTGTTTTTCCGAAGATGGGGTTTCTCTGTGTAGCCCTGGCTATCCTAGAATTCACTCTGTAGACCAGGCTGGCCTCAAACTCATAGATCCACCTGTCTTTGCCTTCCATGTGCTGGGACTAAAGGCGTGTGGCACCAGCACCTAGCTCCTCCTATGCATCCTTTCTATCCTGAGGGTTTCACCTTACCTGTCCAACTACCTGTATCTTTTAAGGTCCTTAGCGATAGCTTCAGGTTTGACTTTAGAAGCTACCAAATCAATCTCTCTCTCTTTCCCCCTCTCTGTATGTATGAATGTGTGTATATATATATGTATGTATGATCTATCTTGTATTTTTACATATTCATATACAGTAAAGAAAAATATATAAAACTATACATGCACAATATATTATACATGTACACGTGTGTGCACGCGCACAAACACACACACACATACACACACACAAACAACAGACACTTAAGTAAGATTTTTCTCTTTAGAAGTTCATGCCACACATGAACAGAGCAGATAAAGTCCTGAGTGAGTATGTGTTGTTGATACAAACACAGCTGTGTCAAGGACCCTAATGTCTCAGACCTATGGGACTGGCAAAGCCTTCCTTGGGTCAGGCTCTGGGAAATGGCCAAGCCCTCCTCTTGTCTATGTGCAAATGTTGATAGTGTGTGAACAGCCAGAGCTTCCTTCTTCCAGAGGGTTATATCCTGAGACTGCTCCCTTATAGACTTCCTTCTGAGATTAACTAAATCCACCTCCTGGATCGGTGGCGTGTAATAAACACGGCAAGGTTCTGGGCTGCTGGTGCATCTCCTGATTCCAGCTTCAGTCTCTCTCTCTCTCTCTCTCTCTCTCTCTCTCTCTCTCTCTCTCTCTGATTTTTTTCATTCCCTCTTTGCTCCAGCTAAGCTAATTCCTAAATCTTTGTTAAGTTTTTTTTTTTTTTAAATAAACTTTAACTTTGCTTTATACTGACTGTTTCTGAAATTCTTTTCTGCAGCAAACCTGAGAAACCCAGCTTTATCCAGCCATTGGTCTGCAAGAGGAACCTCTGAGGTTGCTCAGGGCTGCAGGTTGAGGCTGTCTCCGGCAGGCACAGCACTGCCGGCCACTGACGGATTTCACTAGGTGTATCAAAATATCATGTTATCCAATTTCAAATACGAAGCTTGTTAGGTGAGTAAATGAGCAATCAAGTTAAAGACCACTGCAGGATCACATCTGTAAGCCCCGGTGTGCCTTAACCTAAAGTGAACAGTAGTTATGGCCTTCTTGAATTGTAGGATTGAGCTTCTCATAGATAGAATAGCATAGATAAAGACACTTTGCATTGTACGAATACGCAGTAATTAGAAAAGCTGCATTATTTAAGGTCTTCAGCAGTTGTTATTATGTACAAGGAAGGACTGTAATTAGCATATTAGTTTTGTGGCTAGAGTTCAAACCTTTTCAGAGAAAATTCAGTTTCTGTCTCTAAAAACAGCTGGGTTCCCCTGTCCCCAGTCCTTACCATCAGCCCCTGGCTGCATACATTCCCCGGTAAGAAAAACCCAGTGAGGACTTGAGCATATTTGACAACTCAGTGACTGTTTCTAACCAACACAAACTATCATCCTGACATACTTGTTTAGTCCTCTGTACCATGGATTGTAAACATACCAAACTATGGCACAAATGACTTTAACATTTGCCAAGTGAGTGAAAAATGAACTGTTTTTTTTTTTCAATTTTATCTTGTTTAGCTGGAAAACTCCAGTTAAACTGCATTTAGTACAATATACTTTTAAAACTTAGTTTTTCTTTTTTTTTATTCTTTAATCCTTTGTTACAGTCTAGTCTTCATCCCCTTCCTGGTCTGCCCCAACAACCACTCCCCATCCCATACTTCCTCCCCTCCCTCTGCCCCACTTTTCACCCTCCTTATCCTCTCCCCGCAGACCCCCCACCCCTCTCCAAGAGGATTCCCCCTCCCCACCTCGCCAGACTTTCCCACTCTCTGGGACCTCAAGTCTCTCAAGAGTTAGGCACATCTTCTCTCACTGAGGCCACACCTGCAGTCCTCTGCTGAATATGTGTTGGGGGCCTCATGTCAACTGATGTATGCTGTCTGGTTGGTGACTCAGAGTCTGGGAGATCTCCGGGGTCCAGGTGAGTAGAGACTGCTGGTCTTCCTCTGGGACTGCTGTCCTACTCAACAGTCCAGCTTTTCCCTAATTCAACCACAGAGGGCCCCAGCTTCTGTCCATTGGTTGGGCGTAAGTATCTGCATCTGACTCCTTCAGTTGCTTGTTGGGCCTCTCAGAGGGCAGCCATGTTAGGCTCTTGTCCACAAGCACACCACAGCATCAGTAACAGTGTTAGGCCCGGGGCCTCCCCTTGAGCTGGAGCCCCTTTTCCTCACTGGACCTCCTTTCCCTCAGGCTCGTCTCCATTTTTGTACCTGCAGTTCTTTCAGGAACAATTCTGGGTCAGAGCTTTTTTTTTTTTTTTTTTGGTTTTTTTGAGACAGGGTTTCTCTGTGTAGCCCTGGCTGTCCTGGAACTCATTTTGTAGACCAGGCTGGCCTGGAACTCAGAAATTCGCCTGCCTCTGCCTCCCTGCCCACCACGCCCGGCTGGGTCAGAGCTTTTAACTGTAGGGTGGCAACCCCATCCCTCCATTTGATGTCTGTCCCTCTATTGTAGGTGAACTCCTCAAGTTCCTCCTCTGAACTGTAGAACATTTTATCTAAGGTCCCTCCCTTTGGGTCCTGAAAGTCTGTTACCTCCAGGTCTCCGGTAGATTCTAGAGGGTCCTTCCACTTCCTACCTCCGGAGGTTGCCTGGGAAAACTTAGCTTTTTTCAGGGGGCATCTTTTGCCAGGTATGCCACCGCACTCCCCAGCTCCATGCACTTCTGTTTAACTATCCCCTGTGTCCCTTTGGTTTGAATAGCTTTTCCTTTTCCTAGGGGTATAGGAGTCAGTCACATCGTGGCTTCTGAAACTGTGGCATCCTTCAGAATAAATCCTAGCATACTTCTAAAATTTTAAATTAATTAATTTTTAAATTAAAATTTAAAATAATAATCAATGTCAAGGCGGGTTCTAATGCATCCTAGGCTGGCCTCTTACTAGCTAAGTGACTTAGGATGACCTTGAACTCTGATCCTTCTGGGTCTACCGTCCATGTGCAGAGATTCCAGGTGTACACCTCCATTCCTGGTTTTATGTTGGGGGATGAACCCACAGGCTGAGCCTTAGCCTGCATTAGCCCTGTCCCTTAAACAGCAGGGCTAATGCAGACTTGCTGACTCATTTTCCATAAACTCGCAGGCTTTGGCGGACGCCATGTGTCTGGAGCACAGACTCACTCTCCTTCATTTGCTCTCCAGGACTGCGTGTGAGGAGTATAGGCAGGTCAGAGACGGTGGCAGGCTTGCGCAAGGGCTGCACAGCATGCGCTACCCTGGTTGCTGACTTGTGATTATATATGTATCACACATTTTGTTATTAAAAACGGTGGGCTTGATAAGTTAGAGCCTGCAGCCTAGATTTTTTTTTTTTACATTAAAATGATCATTATTACATTTATTTATTTATTTATTTATTTATTTATTTGAGACATGTAGTTCTTGCTAGTCTGGAACTTGCTATGTAGCCCAGGCAATCCTAGATCTCACCTGTATCTGTTTCTTGAATGCTGGGATTAAAGGCAGCACCATTCAGCACACTCAGTACACACACACACACACACACACACACTTTCACACACACACACACACATATATATATATATATATATATATATATACACAATATACACACATGCACACACATATACATACATACACACACATACATACATACACACATATACACATATGTACATACATACAAACATATACACACATACAGATACACATACAGACACACACACATACACATAGACACTGAAACACAGAGCAAGACTGTGCAGTGTGCTTGTTTGTGGAAGATACTCTTGGTTAAAGGGTGACTTGCAGGCGTCATTTCTTGACTGCAAGTGGATCCCAGGGGCTAAGCTCAGGCTGTCAGGCTTGGCAGCAGGCACCTCTACCTGCCGAGCCATCTCACAGCACTAGGTTTTACATTTCTAAATGGTTGTTAAAAATAAAATATGTGACAAAGCTCACAGAGCCCACACTATTGACGATCTGATATGTTACAGAGAACACGGCTGGTTCCTGAGATGTGTAGAAAATACCAACAACAGAATGCTTCCATGTTACACTTTTACATGGAAATGTCTATGTAAAATTTTACATGGAAATGTCTATGTAAATTAAAGAAATGTCTGTCCTTTAAAGTACAGTCCTCCACCTGTAGACCCACTGTTCAGAGTCACTGTAAAGAGACACTGCAAAGTCTCCCATGTCAAAACTGCGAACACAATCGCAAGAGCTGGCTCTGTGATACCAGCTACTCCTTAGCGGTGGGGCAGCCCTGTCTGCTCTCATCTGTGCTCTCACCCTCCCCCACACCCCTTCTCATCACCAGCTTCTAGTTTAGTGCATTCCCTTTTTTACCCTTTATATTTTGGCCAAATGACTGTACCACTCTGATTGTTCTCGTGAGCCGGGTCTGTCACGCTCCCCTTTTCATCAGCTTTCACGCTCTGGGGGGGCCTCTCCTGTGACCTCTTTGGGTCATATCCCTTTTAAATCTAATATTTCTGTGCTTGACTTTTTCTTGTTCTTTTATCAGTCTAACTGTCTCATTGGTTTTAAAATCAGCAAGCAGACTATGGCAAAAGGAGGCTCTCCCGTCCAGGCCAGAGAGCCATTTCTGCAAGTACTTGACTGTCCCCTCCGGATGCTCCTTGTGTTCACTGGTGTCCATATTGCACGGTATGATCCCCCCATCCCCCGTGGGTCCCCACAGCAACCATTTTCTACATCTGGTGTCCTGACCAGATTCACACTCTCGGTCCACTGATGACCACAGCAGCCCAGTGCGCCTTTGTTACCAGACTCAGCCTGGCCTTCTGATTTTTCATTTTCTTGACTTCAGCCAAGCTTGCTGCATCTCTTCTGTTGCTACCCAAATATGCCAAGGACCAGCCTTGGCTTGGAGAGCAGTTCTGAAAGAAAGGATGTCTGGGAGCGGTGAAACAAAGGACTCAAAGTCAAATCGTGGGTCCTAGCTGGCGGCCTGTGTTCTGTAGGAGACAGCTTTCCAGCCTGCTCTCTCCCTGTTCTGCATTCTTTCTCTCTGATCTACTTTCTCCAGAGATCTCTAGACAGCTCTTTCTATGTTCTGCTTGAGACAGCTCTCTAAGTGGCTTTCTCTTGCTATTCTAAAAAATTCTCTGGATAGCTCACCTCTTGCAGATCATAAGCCCAGTCTTTTATTTTACATATCAATCTAGTCATTTACTTCAAGTTTCCTTTCGATTAACCTAAGAATCAGCATCTGTTGGCCCCAGTCCCTTAATTCTTAGGAAACAGGAAGCACACATTTCTTTTAACACTGCCAAAGAATTCAGAGATCGCCCAGCCTCTGTTAAGCAGTGAGGAGAACTAGCTAGACAGGACCCTGCCCTGAAATGACCACTTCTACCACACCCTGTCCTGGACTCAGTGTGTCCCAGGCTGACTTTGAACTCAGGAATCTGTCTGCCTTTGTATCTTTCTGGTAAGCTGGCTCATAGTGTAGCTACCTCTGTTCCTTTAGATTTGTGACGCCCCTCATAATTTATATTGTTGCATCCCTATATTTTGCATAGTTGAAAAATTATATATTTTCAAACTCATGTTTTTAGAGTTCTTTCCACAGCCTTAAGGACTGTCCTGAAGGTCCCAGCTTTAACATTTTGCTGAGAGATTAGCCACACCTTCACCTCTGGGGCTCTTGCAGTCTCTGATTATCATGGAGTCATTAACATTAACAAGGAGGACATTCCTCCAAGGAAAAATGTAAAGTATATACATTATTAAACAAACAAGCCTTATGCCCAGGACAGTCTACACTCTTGGAGGCCCACATCTGCTGGCTCTGTCCCAGGGGCAGGAACTGTGTCATTCTGTCCCCACCATGCCTTACTCAGCACAAATACAGTTGTCTTTTTTTTTTTTTTTTTAAACAATCTACCTCGTATTCTTTATTTTTTTATGTTATAAGACTCTATTACTGGCTGGAATTTGCCAAGTTAGCTAAACTCTGTCTGAGGTCTACCCGACTACACCTTTCCATCATTGGGATTACAAGATTATCTTTGTTCCTGGCTTTTAAAATACAGGTCCTAAGGATTTAACTCATTTGTCCTTTTGTTTATTTTTATTTTATTTTTTATTTTGTTTTTTTGAGACAGGGTTTCTCTGTGTAGTCCTGGTTGTCCTGGAACTCACTCTGTAGACCAGGCTGGCCTTGAACTCAGAAATCTGCCTGCCTCTGCCTCCCGAGTGCTGGGATTAAAGGCGTGCGCCACCACGCCCGGCTCATTTGTCCTTTTGATTACATGATGAACACATTATTAGGTTTAATATATGTATTGACTTTGTCTAATCAACACTTTCTTTTTTTTTTTTTCTTTTTCTTTTCTTGGATATTTTATTTACATTTCAAATGTTTCCCCCTTTCCAGGTCTCCCCTTCAGAAACCCCCTATCCCACCCCTCTCCCCCGGCCTCTATGAGGGTGCTCCCTCATCCACCGACTCCCATCCTCCCACCCTGGCATTCCCCTACACTGGGACATTGAACACCCTCAGGCCCGAGGGCCTCTCCTCCCACTGATGTCCAACAAGGCCATCCTCTGCCACATATGTGCTCTGCCACATATGTGGTCAGCGCCATGGGTCGCTCCATATAGTTGTCTTTTGATAACATCATGTGCCATGGCAGACATTCATTTGTGCTTGAGCGCCAGTGTGCGCGCGCGCGCACACACACACACACACACACACACACACACACAGAGAGAGAGAGAGAGAGAGAGAGAGAGAGAGAGAGAGAGAGCCAGCCAGCCAGCCAGAGAGAGAGATAGTTTTTTGTGTGATGCTGGAATGGAGTGCTCAGGGCCTTTACATGATAGGTAAACACTACACCCCCAGTGCTGTTTTTGCCAAGTTTTGATAGGGAAAAGATGATTTGCATATGCAGAGCCAAGGATGGCAAGTAGGAAAGGTATTAACCCCATGCACTATGAGGTCTCCCTACCCCCTTTTCAGGATGTATATTATATCAAATATAACTTGAGACAATCTCCTGACTTACTCATTGGCCATGTATTATCCAAGAGATTTCCCTGGGCCTTAGATAGCATGTTAGGACCTAAGGCTACAATGTGAATGAAAACTGTTGCTGCTCACATAGAGAGAGAGAGAGAGTGTGTGTGTGTGTGTGTGCGCGCGCATGTGTGAGTGAGTAAACATTAGTTAATTAATTAAATCCATGTGCCAAATAAATACTTCTGCTCAAGTTTGAAAGGAAGAGATTAAAATTAATATCGGACACCTCAACAGCTCTGCAGTGTGAGATCTGCATGCAGGCCTGTCATTTTTGTCTGTCACCAGAAGTTCTTTTGGTGAAGCTCGGGTACAGAAGGCAGTTAACAGCCTTGACTGGATGATGGTGATGTAAGCATAGCTTCTTTCATTTTAATCATGCACTTCTTGAACCTTCCGGGCCCTTTCCAAGTAGATGTCCTTAGCTCTATTTTAAATATCAATAATGGAGTAAGACACCATTGTTATTACTCAGACCAATCTTGGGAGAGTGAATAAGTTACTGTTGGTGTTACCAGAGTCCGGTGGTAGAAATGGGCCTCAAATCCTAATTTGGAACCACCAGAATTAGTAGCGGCTGCTAATCCACCCAAACCAGGGAACTGACAGCCCTGAGCGAAAATACCCCCTTTCTCTGCACAAGATACGACTGGATCTCAAAAATAGAAGTGTGTTCTCAGAAATGCCTGCCCACCCCCAAGGCTGGTTGACAAACGATAGATTTCCCAAGATAGCTGCACGGTTGCTTTCTAATCTCTGTATTTCTTCTATTCCAGAATATGGCCCGTCACACTTTCTGAATTTAGCTGTCTTCAAAGCCCTATGGGCACGAGGAGGGAGGACCCACGACCCTGCAAGGGGATCCCAGTGGCTCGGTGCCCACAGACGCCAGCCTGCGGATGCACCACAGTGCTTCCCACTGTCATCCCACTAGCTGCTATGAGGAGCACAGCTATTTTTACTTCCCTGGCTGCAGCCCTTTATTTGAAGGAAGGAAATAAATAAAGGTTTGAGAAGGAAAATGCATAGTCTCAGTTTTCCCTGCGCTGGAGAGGGTTGGTATAGGAGTGGTTGTTGAGGATGGGTCGCTTTTCTTGGCAAGTTGTTGCCAGATCAGGCCTGCCCGGGCCTGGAAACCCTTGCACTTTCCTCTTCGGTGTCATCCCTGACTGCAAACTTCTTTCTCCCCTAACCCCCATCTTTGGAGGTGCCACCAACTATTTTGATGCTGCCTGGGATGCTGCATCACTCTGCACCCTTCCCCCCCCCTTCTCCCCACACCTCCCCGGGGCTCCCACAGTCGAGCATGCGCAGCGTGGCCCATGCAGGATACAGCATCAGCATCTGCAAGAGCATCAGCACCCGAAACCGCGTTCGAGCGCGCTCCCGGAGGGTGGGGTGCAGTACCGCGCTGCGCGTCCCCGAATCTCGCGCCCGCGCCGCGCGTGCCCGCGCCGCTCGCTCCTGCGCGCGCCTCCTCAGCATCCTTAGGCCCGGCAGCAACCCCCGCAGTCACTGGTGCGGCCGCGCCCGCCACTGGGAGGGTGCAGCCACTGGAGGAGGCTCCAAGTTGGTGGAGCGGCGGGGACCCCCTCTGCGGGCCGCTCCCCGAAAGGCGGAAAGAGAGGAGGAGGGCGCGCCGCCGTCCCCGAGACCCCAGCCCCTGACCCCTGCCCGCGGCCGCAGCATGCGCGCCCAGCCGGCGTGACCGGCTCCGCCCGCAGCCGCCCCGCAACCCAGCCCGGCGCTCTCGCGGGTCACTCGGACCGGCGCCCGGGAGCGATGAGCCATGAAGCCGCCCGGCAACAACTCCCGGCGGCCGCCCCTGACGGGTTGCAGCCTTCCCGGAGCCTCCTGCGGCCCCGGCCGCTGCCCCACCGGCCCAGTGCTGGCCCGCGCGCCGCCCTGCCGCCTGCTCCTCGTCCTTCTCCTGATACCTGCGCTCGCCGCCTCGTCCCGGCCCCGTGCCCGGGGGGCCGCTGCGCCCAGCGGTGGGTATGGCCGGTGCCCTTTGCGTTGCCTTCCCCGCGGGGCCCTGGGGAGGAGAGAGAAGGGCACGCAGGTGCGTGTGCCCCAGACGAGTGGGTCCCCAGCCTGGCCTTCGAGCGCCTCCCTGTCGACCTCTCCACCCTTGTCCGTCCCAAGCCCGGGTTCATGCTGGTTCACTTTTGGAAGTCCCTTTCTGTTGCATTCACTAAAGACCCATTCCAATGACTGTGGGTTCCACCCAGAGGTATTTGGTGGCTCCTGAGTCCTTTAGCGCTCTCTATGTAACTTCCAGTGACAGGAAGATGCAGTGAGCTAGCAAGTTGCTTCTTGCCTTGGGGGAACCTTCATGTGAATGCGGAGGGGTGGGGGGCATGCAATAATAGTGGCAAATGCTTGATCCCTCAAATTCCCCACCAGGTTTAGTCCCTGCTGTTGGAATTAAGGTGAGAGAGGCATACTTTGGGGACCAGAGAATGAAAGTCTCCAAGACACTCTTTGCACATGACCTTTGGCTGTGTTTTCCCAAAATGCTTGTCATAATGAGCAATCAGAATAATACAATGTTGAGCACACTGGTGATTGGAAGTCACTGAAAGCAGAAAGCTGGCCTTGGCAGTAAAAAGAAAGAATTTGGAAAGTTGCCAGCAACTATAGCCCTTTATGGCAAAACAGTTTTTTTTGCTCATCTCAAAGTTAGAAGGAAATGGAAATCATTATGTATATATGTATATACACATTCATACACATATACATGTACATACATACACACATATGTGTATTATATATATGTATATGTATATATACACACACACATACACACACAAATATATTTGAAAGTATCACTTTACATTCAGTGTCCATGAATTCAGGACCCAAGTTTTGTCTGGAGTGGTCTTGACTCTCAGATGGGGTGATGTTAAGTTGGGTACAGTTGAGCTGCTGTATCCTCTGAGGGGGGAGGGGACGAGGGTCAGGCCCCTTGAGCATGTTAGTTGCTGACTTTTCTCTAAGCCCATTCTGCTCTCCGACCCCTCACAGTTCAGACGTTCAGATCTAAGAGTGGATGGGAAAGGTCTACCTGAGGACAGGACATGATTGTGTAAGCTTCCCAGGCTTAGTCACCTATGTCTTTTGGTGTCTCCACTTTCTAACTTTTTAGCAATAGAAAACTTTGTTAATGTAATTAACAGAAAGATGTATTTTAGAACTTTTATATTTACTGGATGTATCTGTGTGTATTTGTGTATATTTGTGCTTCCCCCCCAACCCCCCCAGCTCCGCACTGGAATGAAACTGCAGAAAAAACCCTGGGAGTCCTGGCAGATGAAGACAACACATTGCAACAAAATAGCAGCAGCAGAAATACCAGCTACAGCAGTGCAGTGCAGAAAGAAATCACACTGCCTTCAAGACTGGTGTATTACATCAACCAGGACTCAGAAAGCCCTTATCATGTTCTTGACACAAAGGCCAGACACCAACAGAAACATAATAAGGTAGGCAGGAGACTGAATACGTCCAACTTGCTGCCACAAAGAGTTCTCTTTCCATTTGATTTTCTGCCAGAATCTGATTTCACAAATTTTAGTGCAGCATTTTATTAAGTAAGCGATTAATACGATGGTAGAAGAGAAACTAGAGGGAATTAACTTGGGATCGACTGGGTCAGGGTTTACTGTTTGTTTCTTTGACTGAAATGGAAACTGAGCATTTCAGATGTCCTGTGACAAACTGGGTCCCCTTGTCTCTCCGGTACCTTGGCACTAAGCAGTAGAGTGAACTTGTTTGCAGTTCTGACTTGTTTCTGGGAGCATTTATGTAAAGGTGCAGGAGACAACACTCCTGGCAGTCTGTACACAGAAGGCCTCTCAGGCTTTCCAGGCAGAACTTGCACTTGAGTTTACTTTATTTCTTGAATTGGGCATTGGGGGGAGCATTACTATGATAGGTGGTCAGTAAACAATTCGGCATTTCAAGAGACTGTGAAGAACAGAAAACAACGACTTATATAAGATATAGATCAGTTTTGATCGACATCACCCTTGAGGGCATTCTTCATGGATGGTGAACATTTGCTTTACTTTTAGGTTGGTTGTGAAAGTGACCTGGAGCTTGAGAAAGATACCCAGGCAAAGACAAAAGTATCTAATGCCCCAAGAGTTTAAGGAATCCCCTCTCCTGGGTCTTATTGTTTGATCCAATGATAGTTTGGATCTGAAGCAAATCTACACTGTGCAGTAGTGGAAACTTTGCTCTGCATTCAGCACAGAAAACAGGCTGTTCTGTTTGTGGGCGTGATTTCACTGCACATGTCTGACTTTATGATAATAAATTTCCTTCCGAACTGTCCCTGTTCAGTTGGCAAGAGCAGGAGCTGGTTAAGGACATAGAACTTAGGCAGTGCTTCTGTGGTTTGCATCAGCATGTGTTTGGTAAGGACCGCCATGCTTCTCCCCATTTCATAAATGGGGAGACAGGGATAAAAGGTCTTTGTGGGACTCTTCTCAAGGTTTGAAGCAGCTATTAGGTTTGAACAGTTAATTGCTACTATTTTTAAAACAAGCAAAGTCCCTGAGAAAGAGTGTCCTTTATACTGAATAACTGTTAATCTGGTTAGCCTTCTTTGTGTGATTTTGAAGGGGGTGTTGCCCACCATGGCTGAGACTGTGAGCTTCTCCCCTAGCAGGCCTTTCGCTCAGAAGGTTTTCTGTAACTTAGTGGAGTAACTAGTACTTCATGTCTTAAGGATAGAAGGAATAGATGTTGTCTTTAGGAAGAGATGCCCAAAGCCCCCTTGATAACATGCAGGGAGGACCAGCTAGCTTCCCTTATAAGTGATCCCTATGCTAAGTCGGAGATAGATTGTGTTACTTGTTTATAGTTCTTAAACTCTTGGGCCTCTGTACAGGGTGCTGGAGGAAGCTCCTAGCTACCTCAAAGCCTGCTTTAAAGAAGGTCTAAAGCCTCCACAGCTGAGGTCTGAAAGAGATTTCAGTGAAACTTCTTCTTAGCGTGGGCGTTGGATGGTATGACTTATGTTTGTCCTATGGTCTAGCCTTAGATGGCTGCTTTGTTTGTGGGCGCGATTCACTGCATATGTCTGACTTTATGATAAAGTCTATTGACTTTTACCTGTCACTTATGTAGATGAATGGGTTCTTCCTGTGGAGTACTGGCTTGCTGTTCGACGGACTAAGTTTCTCGACTCTCCTCACCCTCCTCAGCCTGGCTTCTTTTCTACTTTTTTTTTTCCTACTTTTTAAGACAAACATGATATTTGAAAGTCTTTTTCTTTTCTTATTAACTTAATTCAATAAACATCTGTTGTCTATTTCTCATATGCAAAGCTGTATGGTAAAGGTTCACAGATAAGAGATGATTGGGTTCTCAAGGGTGAAAAAGCCACGTTTATTCTCCAGGAGACACAGAGATGACATAAGCAAGATCCTGAGGCGAGCCTGGGTTAGATTTATAGTACAAATCTGATTTGGTGGCGCCCTGACTTTTCCTTTTGTGGTCTCTGAGCTCCTTTTCCCCTGTGTCTTTAAGCTTCTGTGGACTGGTCAGTAGGATGTGTTTCGTGTTTTCCAATGGATCTTAGGATGACTTGCCGAATAGCAGACTCACTTGCCAGCTCAGCTGCTTTATAAAAGTTACTATGAGAAAGTACAGAATTCCCCCATCCTTGCTTTGTTTAAAAAAAGAACTTGATTTTAATATCCATGTACTTGGGACCTGTCCTTGCTCAGGCTCTGCTGCATGCGAGCACATTTTAATGAATGCCTTAGAAATGCTGAATCATGGTGCTTCTCTCATGGATCCCTGTGATTGGGTGCAGATTTAGACTGGGGCATTTCCAAATCTAGGTTGCAAGGCCACGCTCCACATTTATGTCTGAAGAAGTTTTGTAATCTTGTGTGTGGATGGGTCCTTCATACTTAACAGCCACGAAAGTTGAAGTGCTTATTAACTCTTTCATAAAGGGATAGTCTGAAAGCTGGATGTGTGGCGCCCCTGTGTATGTGGTATTGGCTTTGAAAGTTTTAGCATTTCCATGTCAAAGAATACTTAGGAATTTTGCAGGTTAGTTTTCTTTCTCCTTTCTGATCTGTCGGTTTGACACACAGACTAGGATCATTTGGGCAGAGGAAATCTCAGGTGGGAAAATGCCTTAATCAGATGGCCTGCAAACAAATCTTGGGGACACTCTTTTGATTAACAATTGATGTGGGAGGTCCCAGCTCCCTCTGGTCCGTGTTCCCCTGGGCTGATGGTCCTGGAGTGCATGGGAAAGCGAGCAGAGCAAACCATGGGACGAGAGGCAGTGAGTAACACTTCTCTGTGGTCTCTATCTCAGTTCCTGTCTCTACCTCAGTTCCTGCCTTGAGCTCCTACTCTGACTTCTTTCAGTGATGGGTCATGACCTGGCATGTGTGAGACAAATAATCCCTTCATCCCCCTTGTTGCTTTGATCATGGTGTTTTATCACAGCAATTCAAAGTGAATGAGAATGGGAATCATTTCAATGACTACATAGAGTGATGTTGAAGAAACAGTTAAAGCCCACATGGCTCCATTTTTGAGAGAAGGGAACAATTATAACTGTGCCTGGATATGAGGCATAAAACCAAGCCAGTCCAAGAGTAGGCAGAGGATGAACAAATATCTTAGGTTTTCATTTTACTTTTGGTACTTGTCCAAATTATGATTTTTTTTTGATGCGCAATCTTGTTATCTGATAGTTTATTATAGCAATCTCCTTACTACCTAAGGAGATTTAGTATTACATAGCAGTATCAGGGCATGCTAATGAAGAATTTTAATTTTGTGGGATACTGGAAAATATATATTTGGTATCATCCCATTTTTCTGTCACACAGACTCTTGAAATCATCAGAGTGATGAGAGGCTGCTCTTTCATGGGATAATGTGACGATGCCTGGTGACTGGGGCCTTCTAAGATTTTTTTATGATGGGAGTCTAGTCACTAGAAAGATGAAGGTGTGATTGAAGGATTGGGACTTTCATCCTCAGCCATCTGGAAAGGACCTTAAGATATAGTTGGTTGATCATCAATGTCTAGTGGCACGATCAACCACACTCCAAAACTTCTGATCCAAAGGGATCAGATTCTGGGCGTGGCACCTGGGTAGGCCCAGAGCTCACACCTTTCTTCCATATCTTGCCTTGTGTGTCTCTTCCACCTCTGTCACTTTTATAATGTCTTTTATGGAAACTAGTAAATGTTTTCCCTGAATTCAGTGAGCTTCTCTTAGCAAGTCAGTCAACTCTGAGGGAGTGTTGAGAGGCCTGATTTACAGCTTTACAAGCTCAGGCCCTAGCTTGGAGCTTGTGATTGGCATCTGAAGTCTTGTGGGACTCAACCTCCAACCTGTGAGGTCTAATGCTCTCTTCAGATGGATAGTGTCTGAACAAAACTAAATTAGAGGACCTGGCTTGTTTGTTGTGGAGAATTCTCAGATCGCTTGGTACGTGGGAAAGAAGGCCCAGACAACTCATGCCAACAGTGTTGTGTTGAGTGTTGAGTGAGAATGAGGACAGAAGAAGAGCTTTTGCATTTTCTTATGCCTGTTTGTTATCAAGACTTGCCAGTCTTTAATGAGTCTGTGTGCTGTTATATGATTATTACATATAACAATGTATCATCAATGCAGTATATGAATCTAATGGACAATAGACATGAACAGCAGGAGAAACAGACTCACTCATTCTTCATTCATTCACCCCCCCCCCCTTTAAGACGATGCTGGGAAGTCTTTTCCCGAGAACGTTGATCAAAATTTACTTGTCTTTTATGTGGTCTCTCGTCTGATAGGGAAGGACTGGGAGAGGGACATGAGGTATAGTTTAGGGTCAGGGAGGGTGACCCGCATGTCACTGGAGTCACCCAAACAAATTACCTCTTGTCACAACCGACTTTTAGGTAAACAGGCTACTCCCTACTCCCCACAGTTCCAGGTTAAAGAGAGAAAAGGGAGAGTTTAGTAAAGGCAGTTTCCTTTTTATTTTGGTGCTGGGAGTTGAATCCAGAGGCTCACGTGTGCTGAACATGTATCTACCACAGAGGGTCCTGTCAGCTGTAAGTGAATTTGGGCCACAGTGGTCACGCTTTTAAGTTTACTTCAGGGCAAGGCTGGTTCCTCAATTCTTGATTTTCTAGAAGCCAGAAGCCCCGTTTTCCTTAGTATGGGACGACAGAAAGAGCCATAAGGAATAAGGAAGTCCCAAGGAGTTCTACTACAAGACATTCTTACACATTTTTAGAAGTATGGAATATATGTTTTTATGATCCTTATTTATTAAGAGGAAGTTTCACTATTATGGGACATGGAACATCCATATATAAGAAAACATAGATAGAAAGAATTTAGTGATTGCCATACATCTCATGTTATAATCATACTGAAATTCAAAACAAATAGCCTGCAGATTCTTCTAGATATTTTTTTTTTGTATTTGACTAGATCATCAGGAGTGGTAATTGTAGTCTTGAGTTTTGGCATTGTGTGAGTCGCTAAACCTCTGTTTATACTGTTTAAACTTGCAAGAACACCTCTCTAGTGGCCCCTTGCTTCATTTGCAAATTTTCCTTTAGGCATTTCAGTCTGTGGGTAAGGAGAAGGACACACACAGCACATTAGGGATTTTTAGGCATGTGAGAGACCGGGGATGGGGGTGCGGCTAGTAAGGAAAAAAAGCCCTTCATAATTCCTTAGAAATCTAGTGACCAAGATTTATTTTACATGCTGCAGTTGAGATTTGTCATTGGTGTCTTCAAACAGGACTAATAGCTAGAGGGCTGCGGACAGAGCCAGGATTCGAATCCACCTCTTTCCTGGGAAGAGCCCATGGTGGAGAGAGATAGTGAGTGTCAGAAGAAGTGAGAGGCTGTATAGACAGGAGAGACAGATGCAGGGGTTTGATTTATCCCATGTCACGGGGTAAGTCATAGGAGGGGGCTCAGGAAATGAGCATGGTGTCCAACACCAATCCTGTGGCTCACAGAGCGCTTTACCTTCCAAAGGGGATGTGGGGCGGGGGAGGGACACAGACAAGCCCACTAACACCACCAGCCTGTTAATTAGAAGCGTTGACAAGTGCTTGGAGAAGATAAAATAACAGGTCATGGTAGAGAATGGTGGTCTCCTTTGAAGGGCAGAGTGGGCCTAGACGCTGGGTGTGACAGGTCCACCGAGTGTTAAGAAGTAGCTCCTATGAAGAGAAGGTGGGTGTATGTTTTAGATAAGAATAGGAGAAAAGGCTGGAGAAAGATGGCAGAACTTAGTCTCCACTCTCCTGGTGAAGAGTCAGGACCGAGCTGTGGCATGTCTGTGCCATTACTGGCTGTTGGAACAGAAGGTGGTAGACAGGCAGAGGAGAGAGCAACCTTTGCTCAAGGAAAGCAGAGAGAAGAAAGAACTGGGCTGGCCTCCAACCCTATTTTCCTTAGACCGTACTTTGGACCTGTTCTACACAATTTTGTGTTGGAAATGCTATTCTCAAACTCATACGGTAGTGGTATGTGGTGGTCAAGTCCTTGGGAAGTAAGTAGGATTGGAGGATGTCATGATGGGAGGAACCCCATGACGGCATCAGTAGCTTTATAGGAAGAGCAAGAAAGACTCTGGCTAGAACATTTGGTTTGCCATGGGATGCTCTCAGCCTGGTCATGCTGCATCAAGGTCTTCTGTATACGCTAGTGTCATGACTGGGGGCTTTGCAGCCTCCGGAATCATGAGCTAAATGCACCTGTGTTTTTTTTCTAAGTCTGCAGTATTCAGTTATAGCAACAGACGACAGATGGAAACAGTCTCCTGTCTCAGTTGTGCCCTTCTTTATTTCTTTTTCTTTCTTGGTGTCTTTGGGTGATTGGCTTTGGATCCTTGTCTTTGATTTTTTTTTTTTTCTTCTCTCAAGTCTAGATCAGTTTTTTTTAAAAAAATAAATCAATTTGAGAAGCTCACCACTGAACCATGCTGCCTGCTCAGGGCCTGCCTCATTCTTGCCAACTCTATAACTGCTTGTATCCGCTCGCCTTTACTTCTTGGGGACCCTTTCTTCTGCCAGTCAGAAAATAAGCCAGGACCCTTTGTCTGGTGGCACTGCCCAGGTTTAGTGACTTTAGCCAGTACACAATAGTTGTATTTCAAGGACGGAGCTGTCCTCATGGTCCCTATTTTCCTCACTGGAACTGCTGCCTCTCAGCATGGAAGAGTGAACTTGGGAAGTCATCTTTGACTCTTCTTTCCTTCATTTCCTGCCTATAAATAGTCACTTACCAAGTCTTGATGCTGCTCCCTGATTCCACCCCCTCCTCACCACATTGCGCTCTTGTCACTGCCTCTTGTCTCGTTCTCTGTCAATCCATCAGTCCCACTACTGACAGATTAATCTTACTGGAACACTTATTTCATCACATGACTCCCTCTCTCCACATGCAGCAAGCATAACTTCAGCTAGATAAGTTTTCCTTCTGGCAGAGCACAGGCGGTACACTTCTGTGTCCCTCCCACTCCACAGAGCCACTGTGGTCTTTCTCATTCAGCATTCTTCTGCGTCTGTTTGTCCAAGGGTCAGTCTGTGGGTGTGATTCCATCCATATCTGTTCAGACTATGAGGCTACTTCCAGAAAACCTTCGTGCTCCATGGAAAGAAACGAATCCATCGCTAATGTGTCTCGAGGCTTTGAGGTCCAAATTCCATTAAATTCCTACTTAGCTCAGAGGGTCTTGTCACATCCATCTTTAAGACCTCAATAATTAGTTGCTCCTAAGGTTTGAGTTTTCAGAATAAGTTGTTTTCCTTTCAAGAAAGTGCATAAGGCACAAAGCACATAATCATAAAGTTTTATTCACCCAAAGTATTCAGTTCAAAATGAACGAAGAACTTTATTTAGCACAATTTAGTGAACACTCAAAGTCTGGGTTTTGCAGTGTTCCTGGGGAGTCTTTGTGCTTAGAATTTGTGTATATTTGTGTATAAAGTACAACTTTAATTGAGGTTAATGCTAGAAATTTTATTATAAAAGGGATCTAGTTATCATGTTTTATTTGAAATAATGACCTGAGAAACATCCCTGCTCACTCATGTCAGGGCAGGTAGATGTCTCTATCCCTGGGAACCCCGTCCAGTGCAGCTGTGAGTTAATTTAGTTTCTCAAAGTTTTGTTGACATCTTCTTTGGCTAGAGAGTGGGCCGAAGCACATTTCCTCTCCTGGAAATTTCCTCCATTTGGAATTCTTCTGTGACATGGTGCACTCATTTGTTAACAGGTTCAACCTAAACAGTAAATGTTTTCCAAGGGTTTGAAAAGAAAAGGATGGGACTTGGAGCAGATCCCTCCACATGGTAGACACTGATGGCAGAGCTGTTAAGCTTGAGTAGGCTACTGTGGAGAAGTATGAGCAGGCCAGGGGCTATATATTTCTCTTGGGCTTGAATCTTTCATGACACAGAGGAGGCGTTCATCTCTTAACTCCATGGCAGTGTCCCTGCGAGGGACTGCTCTGGTCCAGGTGGATAGGGGCAATCGGGAGATCACATGATCCTGGACTTCCTCTGTCTGCCTGGTGGGATTAAAGGTACATTTAGAAGTAGTCTGACCTAAGCATGGGCAGAAGCTGATCACAAAAAAACAAACAAATAAACCAACAACCCACAAAGCAAAACAAAGCAATTCAACAACAGCCACAAAAACAACCCGGAAACAAGATAAAAGCAAACCGAACCCCTCCCGGAGGTCTGGAAGTGCAGGGCAGCTATAGAGGGCTTATTTGCAAGGCTTTGGGTCTGATCTCTTACATCCCTAGAGAGGAACACTAGAGAGAGGAATAAACAGGGAACAAGAGAGGCACTGGCTTGATTCTTTTGAGTGTCTGCTGAGTTCCAGGATCTCCCTGGAGTTTGCTTTCCCTCAGTATGGACATGTAGAAACTCCCGTGGCAAGTTGCAGTCTGACTCGCTTAATTGGGTGTTCTGTGCTGTCTTGTGTCACAGGCCTGCCAGTACATATGAAGGCAGCCCCATGGATGGGCTCCACCAACGCTATAAACCCAGCCGCGTGTAGACAAGTCTTTTCCCTCGTGTGTCTCCCAGCTCTTTACTTCTTCAGTGAAGTAGAACACATTAAATGAACTTGCAGCTCAACTCTCCAAAGCTTTGCGGCAGCAAATACAACCTGTAGCTTTTGTATTGAACCTCACTGTTTTATGGAGGCACTGTCCTACCTTTCACCCATAGTCCCCAGAGCAAAGCTACTGAGATGACTGTCACTTCCATGTTCTAGATGTGGAGCCTTCATCTCCAGATTTCCAGTTTTCTGTAGTACACTTCTGTGAGCGGGGCATAGAGAGCTTGTCATGCCCTTGAGATAAAAATATGTTAAAAAAGTATTTATTTAAAAATTGTTTTCAAAATACATATTTTTAAATGTGTGTGTGTATGTGTGTGTGTGTGTGTGTGTGTGTGTGTGTGTGTGTATGTATGTGAGTGCCGTGCTCACAGGCACCAAAAGAGGGAGTCTTATCCCCTAGAGCTGGAGTTAGGAACTGTGAGTACCTGGTAGTGTCAGTGTTACTGAACTCAGATAGAGCAGTTCACGTGTGCTCTTGACCACTGAGCCTTCTCTGTAGCTCAGACACTTGTCTTCTTGATCGAAAGTCCTGTGAGCTAATGACACCTGAGCTAGGTCCCTTCCTTCTGCCTTCAGCATTTCCTTGCATTGAGTAGCTTTGTTGGTCTTTATCTCTCTTCCCCTTCCCAGCTTCCTCCCTCCCCCTCCCCCTTACCTCTCTTTCCCTCCCTCACTTCCTTCCTTTCTTTCTTCTCTTTCCTTTCCTTTCCTTTTTTTTTTTTTTTTTTTTTTTTAATTTGTGAGACAAGTTTATACTGTGAAATTCAGGCTAGCTTAGAACTCACAATATAGCCCAAGCTAGCCTCAAACTTAAAATACTGTTGCCTCAGTTGCCCCCAAATTCTGGGATTGCAGGTGTGTCTCACCATGCCTGACATCTTTCCTTATTGCTTTTAATCTTATTTTTTTTTTCTTCAGATTTTCCTTCCTTATGGAGAGAGGGGGGCAGGTAGAGTTGTGTTTGGTGTTTCCAAAGTATATGTCAGACATTTGACTCATTTTAGGAATAACTTCTTTTCTTGGAAAAGTATTCTTGTATACTTTGTAGGAGCTTACAGCTTAAAGAGGTGGGCGTCTGAAGCAAGCTGATTTAATGAGAATTGGTAAAGCCACCTTTTTTTTTTTTTTTTTTTTTTTTTTTTTTTTTTTTTTTAGTAGCTAAGGGAAAAAAATAGACAGAACTCCCAATTTAGTGCATTTGTCAGCACATGGAATGTAACATAACCAGGGACTCAAAACGAAGATGATATTGCAACTCAAAGCAAGGAAATGGCCATTTAATGACCCGGTATATCTGTTTATTTGTGGAACATATGTGATTCTAAAAAATTTGGCCGTTGTGGTGGTTTGAATATGAAATGCCCCCCACAGGCTAGTGGGTTAGTGGCTTAGTCCCCAGCTGATGTTACTATTTTAGGATGATGGACACATTAGGAGGCAGAGCCTGGCTGGGGGAAGTAGTCTTCCATCCGGGCTGTCTGTCTTTCACCCTACTGTTTCCTGGCCACCATGAAGTGAGCAGTGTTTGCCACATGGGCCCTGCTGAGCCGCCTGACTCTGGGCAGAAACCTCAGAGAGCAAGAGCTAAAGGACCCTTCTCTCCTTAGGTCACGTTCCTTGTGTGTTTGTCAGAGCCCCGGGATGAGGGCTGCTTAGAATATCAGAAAATGTCGTCTACTCCTGCTCCCCTTGTTGCTGAGTGGCTGAGGGTTTTCAGTGTCTTCTTGGTTTGAGCTGCAGATGAGTTCTATCCATGTCAGATGGAAGAAGGCAGAAGGCTCGAGCCAGGTTTGGGGGCACAGACTTAACGTCAGGTCTCCGGAAGCTGGTGGTGGGATCCTGAGAAGGAGTGAGTACGGGATGGTGTGTGTGAGGCCTGATGAATTAATTATCCGTGGTCCTGGCTGAGCTATGCTGACAGTTAGAGATGATTTTCCTAAATCTTTGTGGATAACCAGGACATTTGGAAAGCAGGCATTTTAGTGAGTTGTAAGAAGAACCTTTTCTTTCTCTTTCTTTCTTTCTTTCTTTCTTTCTTTCTTTCTTTCTTTCTTTCTTTCTTTCTTTCTTTCTTTCTTTCTTTCTTTCTTTCTTTCTTGTGTGGGAATGAAACCCAAGATCTCAGGCCAGTGTGTCAGGCCAGTATGCATGCTACCGAGCTATGTCCCCAGCCCCAGGTGCACCTTTCCCCTCCCCCTCAAGGGCATTGGTAAAGTCCCCATACTTGTGCTCTGAATAACACAGATCTTAAGATCAGTTTCCCAAGAACTGTCCCAGTTAGCACACTCTTTCCCTTTTCTTCCCTCCTGCCAAGTCTCCCAATGAGGCCAAACCCAAGAAAAACATCGGAAAACATTGGAAGGCTTGGATGTGAAGTATAGAAAGGATGAGACCATGGCAGATAGAATGTTTCTACATCTTCCAACTTTGAAGAACCCAACAGGACAGGAGTATCAGACCCACAGTTTGCTTTCATTGTCACACGGGATACAATGGGACAGACAGGCCTTGGCCAGCATGTAGAATCTGTGTGCAGGTTTGCCAGAAGAGCTGGCACCCTGGTTCTCTACTGCTTATAAATGAGGGCTTTGTGGTGAGTTCTCACTAATTACTTTGCTAATTGCTGTAGGCTGTCCTGTGTGACACAGTGGCCTTTCATCTCTGCAGAACGTCCATACAACAGTTAGTCGCATTCATCTCTGTTGGGCTGTGTGACTGCCGTCCGCTTGTCCCCCTTCAGAACCAGTGGGACATTCAAATGATGCCATTGTATTGGTTTTTGTTTCTTAATGGTGTGTAAAATTGTTTCCGGAAATGGTTAATCATTATTCCTTTCCCTTACAATTAATCTAGTATATATTGTGTTCGTTTTATTTATTCTTATATTTGAGTGGCGTTTATCCTTTCAAGACCTACTGAAGCATTTAATATTGTTGCTTGAGCAGTATATTCATAAAGTATCCTGCTCCTCACATTCTCTTTGCAATTACCTCTAAATCTGTCTTCTATTTTAGAAAATAATTTCTTTATACATAATTAAAGTCTAAAGATCTGCCTACCAGAAATTTTAAGTTTGTCTTTTCATTTAAGTTTTCCGCAGTTTGCGGATTCCCCTGGGATGTTTCTGCACCTTAACGTGTCAGCTGTTTATGAGCTACCCTGACTTGCTGGCTGTGTGGTGTCAGGGGTTGTGGACCTTTCTAGAAGGCTAGTCTCGCCATAGTTTTGAAGACTGTTAGCTTTTGTCTCTGATCTGACGTATGATAGACAACCCAGGCTTTCCCTGTTCAAAATGGAGCGTTTAATCCTAACATCGCCTTTCCCAGCCCGCCCTCCCACGTTCCTCCCATGTGGGTAATGGGAACATCATCTTCCAGATAGCTGCTCAGGCTACGAGCCTTCTCCCACTCTTTCTCCTACAGCATCACTAAGGCATCAAGTCTCGATGCCCATTCAGAAGCTGATCACTTCTCTCTGCTGCTGCCCAGCTGGTTTAGTGCACCATCACCTCTCCCTTACACTGTCCCATCAGCTGCTTTTCTGTTCTTGTCCCCTTCTCTTGTCCCTTGTCATTTCTCCATGCACCAGACAAAATGATCCTGCTAAATTCCTATTTGGATTATTCAACTAAAAAATAACCTCCAAGAAGAGCTTCTCATCTTCTCAGAGTGGTTTCCACCCTTCTAAACACAATGCTGTGGTCACCAAGGAAACTTAGGCTGTTACTATTACAGTTGGGTGGATACAAGTGCTTTATATCTTTGAACATAAAACTTAGAACAATGAATATGATTTAAATACCAGGTCTACAAGTGATTTGAACTATAATAAGCTATACCTTATAGAATTCATTTTCTCACAGAAATTAATTCAACGTAATTTAATTCTGTTTAAATTAAAAAAAAATAAAATAAAATAATAAACTAAAATAGCTAGCTTATGTACTTGGATTAATTCACATTTTAATAAAAAGTTTTTATTTTCCTAGCTTAAAATCCTAGACCATGCAATTAAAGTGAGTTTTTTTTTTTTTTTAACTGTTAGCAATAGAAGACAAACACATCATTTCAGTACATTCGCTAACATGGTCACACATTAAAGCGCATGGGTCTCTTTTCAGAAATGCACGGGTGGGTCAGAGACTTGTCCAGACTATTTTCTTACCACAGGAAAAGATGATGCTTCTGGGTTCAGCCAAGGGAGGGGCTGTTCTGTGGTGCAATGAAGAGTTTTAGTTTCATAGAAAGGGACACTTTCTTCTTGGTATCTAGGGTCCAAAATGGGAAACTCTGCAGTGAGGTCAGGAGTCTTCACAGGATTTTTTTGGGGGGTAGGGCTCTTATGGAAATAGTTATTATGCAACCTTTGGGCTTCATGGGCAGAGAGGACAAGTCACTGTCTAATTGTTTCATAGCAAAGACCCAGTGTCACATTCTCACCAGTACTGCATAGCCTTGCTAATACTTGCTGTCTCCAGCTTTTTAACATGGATGGTCCTCAGAGTGTCACGTGGTAAGTCCTCACGGCTTCCTTGCTATGGCCTCAGTGTTGCTAAGGTTGAGTACTATTTGATACTCTCAGTGATGACTAAGGTGTTTTCTCTGGAGAAGTTGCCTATTCAATCTTTCCCCCATTCTGTTTGTTTTCTGTTGTTGAGCTGTTAGAGAGTCTTCACACATTCTGAGTATAAATCTCCAATCTCTTGATTTGCAGTGTTTTTTCCCCATCCTATGTGGACTCTTCCATTCCGTTGGTATTCCTGTTCCCTGTCACTGGGGAATGGGCTCTACGGCATAACAGACAAGGGCTCTACCATCTCCCTTTCTCCTTTTTATTTCGGGACAAGACGGGAAGTTGCCCAGTTCCCCTTGAACTCACTCTGTAGCCCAGGTTGGCCTCAAACTGGACACCTCCCTGCCTTAGCCTCTTGCACATAGCTAGGATTATGGACCTGTGCTACCAGGCTGACAGTGATGTTTAATGTATGAAAGTTTGTTTATCATTTCTTATGATGTCTCATTTAGTTTTTCTTTTGATGCCCATGCTTTTAGTGTCATATTTACGAAGTCATCACCAAGCCCTGTGTTACGAGGCTTTCTCCTCATGTCTGTTTTTCTGCTCCCATGCTTCCTCCTGGAAGGTTTGTTATTTAGGACTTAGATGTAGGGTGTAGATCCTCTGTGGACATTGATTGAACTTTTCTGGGTCATGCGAGGTCAGGTTCCAACTCTCCGCCCCTCCCTCCCTCCCTCCCTCCCTCCCTCCCTCCCTCCCTTCATGTGGATATCCAGTTCCCCAGTATCATGTATTGAAAAGACCATCTTTTTTTCTTTGAAACTGCCTTGGTATCCTTGCTGAAGACCATCTGCCTCTATTTGCTTGAGGCTTTATAATCTACTCTGTTGGTCTTCCTGCTTTCCTCTATGCCAGAACCATGCTTTGATCATCACACCTTTGTCAGTAGCTGTCAGATGAACTCAAGAGACGCACACATGATAAGCACATGCTCTATCATTAAGCTATACCTGCAGCCTCTGTTCTTTGTTCTTTTACAAGATAGGTTTGGTTATTTGGGGTTCATTGAGATTCCATTATAAACTTTAGGATGGATTTTTCTATTTCTGGTCTTGGATCACTCTATTGATTGCTCAGAGTAGCATTGCATGTTTTTGTTTTTTTCTGTTGAGTTTTTAAACCCATGAACCCTGATGAGTACCCATATATTTGTGGCTTTAGGTTTCTTTTATGTAGTTTTGTGGTTTCAAAGATAAATCTTTTGCATCTTTAATAGCTATATTCCTCTTTATTTTATTGTGAGCGGGATTATTTGGTTAATTTAATTTCCAGATTCTTTATTGCTAATATGTGGAAATCAGACATTATTTTGTGGCAGTGATCTACACCCTCAGCCCTTCACATTGAATCCTGAGTGTGATGTTGTACTCTGCAAATTTTCTGAATTCATTTACTATTCTTAGATTTCTTTTTTTTTTTTTTGTAGACCATAGGGTTTTCTGTATATGAGTTCATGTCATGTATGGACAGATGGTTTTCACATCGCCTTTGGGTACCTTCATTTCTTTTTTCATGCTTAGAAACCATGTTGAATAGAAGTGGCATAAATCGACACCTTCAATTTCTTTCTGAACTTAGTCTTTACTATTCAGTGTCATGTTGGTTATGAGTTTCGATATAGGGCCTTTGTTATTTTAATAATAATAATAAAGATAATTTGTAATAATTTTGTATGTTTTGTCTCAAGTTTCTTTTAAAAGAACATCAGACTATGGGGAGAATGACTGGTTGGTAGGTTGCCAATTTTGGATAAGTTATTTATCTGGATTTAAATTTTGTCATTTTTAAGCCCAAGAAGGTTGAGTTAGATTTTGGAATCCTTTAGTTATTTTAGATAAACCCGGGAGGTTGCTGAAAAGATGTGTTGGATTTAGTGACTTGAATTGCTATGTGTTATTTCATTTTGACATGGGAGAGTTCATTCAATACAACACTCCCAGCTAAAGTTCTGTGGAATGTCCTCCACAAAGGGCTATGTGCTGTAAAGTTAAGGGTCAGTCATTATTGCCAGGGTTGGTTCTAGTTGGGGAGTAGCTGCCATCTGAAACTGGGGTGTTAGACAAAGAATAGGAGTAACCGATTATGGATGTTTATCTGAGGATGGAACAAGGCAGAGTGGGAAAAAGGCTCATTGCAGCAAAGTGTCTGCTGAGCAAGCTTGAGGACGTGAGTTCGGATCTATAGTCACCCCCATAAAGAAAAGCTGGTTATGGTGGCTCATGTCTGGGACACGGAGATGGGTAGATCCCAAGTGCCCTTTGGCCAGCTAGTCTCGGTGAACCAGTGAGCTGCAGGTTCTGTGAGACAGCTCGTTTCAAAACATTGGGTGGAGAACATCGAGGAAGGTGTTCCATGCCTTTAACTTCCACATACATCCACGACTTAAGTGTACCCATGCATGGACCCACACCGACTTGTAGGGCCGAGGAGATGGAGGAGAGTAGCCGGCTTCAGGAGTGAGTGGGGTAAAGTGATTCAAAAAGGAGGGAGTTTTTGAAAAATAAAGCAGAGGCAAGCCTAAGGAGTGGTTTTCAATAGAAACACTGCTAGCTGGATCGTGTTGCACCCCTGACTTAGCGTGAAGTCCCTAGCAAGGCATTTCTGTGTCTTGGTTTCTGGTGATAGAATTCCAAAGAGCCATGTTGGGACTCCAGGACAAAGGTGCATTCTAATAGGTGAAAACCTAACCACAGATGTATATGAGAATGCACATTCCTGCGTGTGAAGTTGACATAAATATGCCATGCGAAATTCATGGTTACGTTTACAAGTTTCCCAACGTGGTCTAAGAATTCAGAGTTCATAGGGGCACAAAATGAACTGCAAGTCTCTTTCCTAGCGTTCTTCAAAGGCTGGTGAATTTCTGTTTTTAGTTCTTATCACATTTAATAATTTATCTCTGGCCTATTTTTAGATACCCATCAGCCTGAGATTATCTTTTCTCTGCCTCCAGGAAAGGTGAAAGTGTTTCACTAACGTGCTCTTCTTTCTTCCCCAACTCTCGACTCTCACTTCTGACATGCTTTCTTTCCTAATTTTTTTTTTTGTGTGTGTGATTTTAGCAAGCTTTATACACCTAAAATGATCTAGAAGGGATTTAGTTTCAGAACTATGTGTCAAGTTGCAGTCTTTGGCCTCTGGAGTGAGATGAACTTGGAGACCCTGGGAGAGCAGCTGGAACAAATTATCCCTCCATGAAGGGTTGCCAGGAGTGCAAGCTCGATGTGCAAGGCCTTGGAAGGTTGATAGTGAAGGACAGAGAGACATTTTGTGGAGGAAAAGTGTTTCATACTTCCTGCTGTGTTCTTTGCTCAAGGTAAGAAAGGGCCAGAGGCCAGAGGACAAAGGTCTTGTTAGGATTTCTTTCTCATTATGTTAGGAACATATTAAAGTGTTTTAAAAGGGAAAGAAGGTAGTATTATTACCTGGTTCATATTTTAAAAAGGTCATCTGGCAGTCCTATTCAGGATGGGCAGCTATAGGGGCACGAGTGGATGTAGACCGGTTGGTGCTTGCTCACAGCTGTACAGGGCCAAAACCAGTGTAGCCTGACAGATAAATCGGTAGACACATTTAGAGATGGAGCATCCCGCCTCCTGGTGGGTGATTGGGCTGGGACAGGAAAGGAGCTTTGGTATGTAGAAGAAGTCTCTCTTCAACAGAGTTCCACATCTGTATCTCTAGAATCTGTGAATATGGCACCTTCCATGAGAAAGGAGACAGGTATAATGAAACAGATGGTTTTGGAATGGACTAGAATGCGTATGGATCATCTGGGTGGCCTCATTAGAGCACTGAGGCCCACGTGGGGCAGACCGATAGAAGAGGATGTGACTGTGGATGCATTTGCTTGGAGGGACCCTTGAGCCCAGGAGGGTGGTGGTTCCTGGGATGACGGAAACCAAGAAGGAACCATGGTCACTAACACCTTTGCGATAGTCTTGGATTTGGACTTTCGGATGTCCAGAAGTGTTAGATAACAATTTATGTTGTTTGTAGCTGAAATTTTTATAGACATTCAACAGAGCAGGCATATAAAACTAACCCAGAAGTCTGCAAATGCCTGGTGGGCTTTTCCCCTAGGGAATCTGTGAAGGAAGTTCAGAAGCAAGAGGATAGGGTACCCCCCCCCCCACACACACACACTGTCCTCCAAGGATTGCTGGTCACCTTTGTGAGTGACTTAGCTATCATGTCAGAGACAGGTCGGAGTCGGATAGAAATGTGGGGGCCACCATCAAACAAATGACATTTAGGGACCAGGGAGTTTCATCCACCGCAAGGATATTGCCTCAATTGTGGAAAGACAGCTTAGTAACCTCGGAACGCAGGCTCCATTATGACTCTGTTCGCTCTCATTTCTAGCTGTTTAAATTACAGTTGTTTTCTTTTGAGTCACCAAATGACATTTCAAAAGATAATAAGAAGCTGTCACTTCGGGAGGAAAGAAAGTAATTTTAAGCATCCTCTAAAAAAGATCGAAATTTTGGACTGTGCACATAGTTGCATTATTGCTTTCTTTATTATTTTTTGAAGGATGTGTGTGAGCTCGTTTGACAGATTTAAACCTGTACTTTAATTTAGAGGAATCTCTATGGGTATAAAAATTTTAAAATCCTGCTTCTCAGGTGGCTTCCTCTACCTGTGGAAAGAGCCTAAATGTTGTCTTTGTTTTGCAGTCACTTCCTGTTTTATTTGGAATTTATTTGTTGATGGTTGCAAACAGACTTTGAAGATAAGGTTAAAGGAATCTGTGTAAAGGCAGTGTATCTAGAAGAATCGAAATTCACATAGCCCCTGCATATATGAAGTAGGGGTTGTTAACTAAGGGTAGTTCGGGCAATGCCAAGAGGTGCTTTTAAGTTGTCCCACGCTGAAGATCAGGTGCTGGTCTTTTGTGGGTGGAGGCTGGGTTTGTAGGTACCCACTCCATTCCCTACCAAAGAGACTTTCAGCTCAAGGTGTCAGGAGGTTGACGATGAGAAGCCTGGCCAGAGTCCTGTAAACCTATAGAATCTGTACGTTTTGGACTTTGTAGGGAACGGACTAATTTAGTGTTCACTTAAAAAGGAGGGAGAAGGAATATGCTGTAAAGTCTTCATTTAAATGGTATTTTCCTTTTGTGTGTGTGTAAGAAAAAAGTATTACAATTATTATAAGCCTACTTTTAGAAAACCTCTAAGTAGTTTTTTTTGTTATTTATCAAATATTGATAGCATTGTGCCCTCTCCAATCATTACTAACTAAATATCACCCCAAGTAGTTATTTGCTTATCTCAGGTAATAAAAACCACTTGAAATAACTAGAAATAAAAATAATAAAAAATTGAAAAATTACCTAATTTTTGCCTTGTTTATTGGCATTATTAACTATCTTGAATCATTGTGGTTTAAAAAGAAATATTCACGCAAAATCCCCTTGCTTTCATTTGCAGTCTTAAGTACCAGCCCTGGGAATGGATGCAGGAAGAAGAGCTTTGTACAGTGGTCTGGAGGCTTTTTTGCTCCTAGATTTATCAATACAAACTTTGTGTTATTAGTGCCAGTGAGCTAGTGCATGCATGCACGCATGAGAGAGAGAGAGAGAGAGAGAGAGAGAGAGAGAGACAGAGACAGAGACAGAGAGACAGAGACAGAGACAGAGACAGACAGAGACAGACAGAGACAGACAGAGGAGTGGGGAGGGAGAAAGACAGACACATAGACAAGTAGAGATCAGAGGTCAGAGGACAAGTCTCCCTCCACTGTGGATTAGGAGGTTGAACTCAGACTTCCCCACTGAGAAATCTCACCAGCCCCCACAATACAAACCTTGGTGACTAAACTAAATTAGTAAAAGACCATTAGAAAATGACATTATTTAGTAGGATGCAAAATCTATCTTCATTTCTCCAGCCTAAGTACAGGTCTTTGAGATAGAAGCTATAGATGGTGAAACAAAATCTGTTAAGGATGACATTCAAAATCCCACAAGTCCGTCCATGATAATGCATGGCCGATTGTAAGTGACAAATTTGAGAGTAATGATAGCATATCTTCTAAACTATGAAGATGCACTTTCAATAATGCAGAGGTAACATTTTATTATTCCTTGAGAACACTGAGCAGCCACGAACATTGACCTCTGTGGTTTGTAACAAGCTGTGCTTAGGGAGACATTTTTCGAAAGGAAGATTCTCCTTTTGTAGGAGCAAATGTTACAGTTTGTACCAGCTCTGGGGTTACAAGACGACACTTCCAAGCCAGGCGTGGTGGCGCACGCCTTTAATCCCAGCACTTGGGAGGCAGAGGCAGGCGGNNTTCTAAGTTCGAGGCCAGCCTAGTCTACAAAGTGAGTTCCAGGACAGCCAGGGCTACACAGAGAAACCCTGTCTCAAAAAAAAAAAAAAAAAAAAAAAAAAAATGACGGCATTTCACTAGTATGCTTGAAAATGTTGATTTTTAAGCCCCTGAGTAGAGTTGCTTTCTGTTGATTTTTGTAGGTTCTCCCCCATTTGACTTTTTTTTTTTTGCTTTTGACTTAACTCCTAGTTCTGTCACAGAGTATATTTTTTGCTGAATTTCTTTCTTTCCTCAGACCTTACAAAAAAAAGTTACTTATTTTTATTTTTATGTGTTTGAGTGTTTTGCCTGCATGTATGCCATCTGAACACCACGTGTATACCTGGTGCCCCCAGAGGTCAGAGGATGCTCTGGACCTGGAGTTTTAGATGGCTACGGGCTGTCCTAAGGATGCTGGGATCCTGAGTCCCCTGCAAGAGCACGGAGTGTTCTTAATTCCTGCCATAGCTGCATCACACCCAAGTAATTTTTCATAATACATTGTTTGAGAATATAAGGTAATGACCATCATTTCCTCCTTCCTGTCTTCTCACCAACCTCTCCTGTGTGTCTACCCCACCTTACTCTCTTTCAAATTCCTGGGCCTTTTTATCTTTAATTATTGGTGTGTCTGTGTGTCTATATTTCTAAATATCTAAGTATATTCTGCTTAGTCCATATAATGAGACTTGAATGTATCCATTTTTAGGGCTGAGCATTTGGAATTTGATAACCAATTAGTGTACTCCTTATCTTCCCCCTCCCCCCACGAGTTCTTTTTATTGGAAGGTTCATTGAGTTGTTCATGAATTCATATGCTGGATCATTGACTTATTTGTTCATTACTTCTTAGTTTTCTTAGTCCCTTAGTAAACATTCACTAAAGGTTTACCTTTTCTTAACAGCAAAGCAGGGGGCCTTGTTTCCAGTTGTCCTCTCTGCTTCTCCGCTAGAATACCTAATACACATAACAGATGTGCAATGGATGACGAGGTCCTGAGTGCCCATCTTCTTCCCTAACTCAAAGCGTTTCCTGCTCCCTTTGATTCCTCAGAACAAATGCTGTGTGGCTCTCAGTGTCCTTTGTGTCACTCATAACTCATATCAATCCTGTGAGCAGCGTCCATTGATGGCTACCAGAACCCGATGACTTCTGATCAACTCCACTGCCCACCCAGGTCCAACCCACTGACGCTCCTACCTGGATTATTGCCGCAACCTCCCTTTGGACCCTTTGCTTCCTTTCTTGTCACCTGACTTCTTGAGTCTATTGTTAACACCATACCCTTGAGTGAAGTATTAAAACTGAAGACCTGACTTTGCGACTTTATTTCATTCAAAGCACAAGGGAGTAATCTCGCCTTGTGTGTGGGTTCCTACACACCTGACCCTCATTACTTCCCAAACTTCACTGCCTCAGCTGTTCTCCTTCACTCCTTCCGCTGGAATTGGGCTTTCTGCTCTTCTTTGACATATGCAACATTTCTGTGTTAGGGCTTCCACGGGTAGCTGCTGCTTCTGCCTGGAATTCTCAATTGCTAGGTATGTGCATAAGTTAAAACTTTAAATAAGATACTCCTGAGCCTCTTTGACAGGAAACAGGCCTTGGGGTGATTTGAGGAGTGTATTGACACCTGTAGCTTTTGTAAAATGGGGAAATCCATCTTTGGCAGGTCTAGTTTGAAAGTTACTCTTGCCATCCAAAGGGGCAGAAAGAAACACATTGGTAATTGTAGACAAGGTCAGAGTCAGAGCAAAGGACAGAAGCGGCTATAGCCAAACCCAGATAGTCCAGGGAACTTCATAATCTATGTGAGCTCCCGTAGAGAAAAAGAGAAGCTGTACCTCAGTGATAGGCAGCTTGTGGCATGAATCTTGTCAAGGCATCTTAGGCACACTGTAGGTAAATAGTTGCACAGTTCAGATGAACTTGGAGCAGTCCCCTAGGCAAAGCTTGGGAAATACATGCAAATAGAAACAAGAAGTGTGTGGAGATCTGGTCAGAGTCATTGGGAGGAATGGTGGAGTCACAAGCAAGGGGTACCGGGAAAAGTGACTTCTCTAACTGGCTGGGGAGACACATCTGTTTAGTCCCCTCTTAGATACTTGTCTTTAGTGTTTTCTTCATGAGGGAGAACTAGAAATGAATATTTGGATCCACACTCTATCATCTATGGTTTGCCAGATGTAATAGTGCTCAGGTGAAGTGTGTAATTACTGAACCCTGATTCTCATTTTGCATCTCAGATGAACTCTTAACTAATCCTCATGTGGCTAACGTGAGTTAGAGAGCCTTTTGTCCCAGAGAGATGCTGAAGTTGAAAGGAGCTTACTGAGTCGTAGCCACCATTTCAAGGAGTGGAGCAGCAGGCTGGGTTGTTATGGGGTTCTGTCTTTAGCAGGCTAGTTTTCACGATGGCACTCCCGTTACATAAGCAATCCTGAAAAAATGGTATCAAGTCACAGACAGTAAGCATGAAGCACAATCTATTTTCTTTTCAAAGCTTGTATCTTGTTCTCCCTACTCCCTTTGCCCTTCATTTCCCTCCTCCTTATTTTCCTTCCTCTCCTCGTCCTTCTCTTCCTTCATCTTCTCCTTCAGGGGCTGGGTACTGAACCTAGGGCTTCATGCATTCACAAAAAAATGCTCTACCATTAAACAATACCTCCAGACTCACTACTCTTTTTCTTTCATTGAAATTATTAGTGGGTATTTAGAATTCTGGCTAGAGAGACAGGTGGTATTCTTACTTTGGGACAAAAGAGTTGGAGTGAGAGGCCCTATTTGGAGTTGTACCATTATGTGATTTAGGAACTTATGAGGAGAAGGAAGAAGGTGGGTCATACATACCTGAGCTACTAGATTAATGCCTCAAATTAAATGTTACCATTCAGGAAGCCAGCAGAAAGAAACTGCTTCCATGGCAACTGTCGTCATAGTTGGATTCTTACTCGTCTTTCACGCACTACAGGAAAGCCTAAGCATACAGCTGTGGCGATATTAGTGATGCTTTACTCAACTCGGAATAAAATCGCTCTGGAGGCTTGTGAATTTGTCTGTTTTGTTGGCACTGTAAGTTGAATACACAGAAGAGAGTAATTACCAAAGATTAGGGTGTTGAAGATATTTAATATACATGTCCAAAGAGTCTTTGCCACTGATGTAGTCACAGAGCCCTAAAAGGCTGGCTGGATTGCCCTAAAGGAGTAATTTTTCATGGTCCCTTTTCCCTCATAATATTACATGTACCTTCCCGTCTTTGACTCCCCTTTAGAGATTGCAAAGAAAGTTTCAGCGCTCATGAATCATAGTTCTTGTTTATTGGGATGTTTGTTTGGATTATCACTGTCTGTTGCTTCTTTTTCCTCTTTTGTTCTCCTGTTTTCTGTATCAGCCTTTCAGAATACCTCAGGTTGGAGGACGGTAAGAACAGAGAAGTGGGTAAAACTGGGGTCTCTTTATAGTTGGCTGATTTGGAAAGGAGTGCTTGCAGAAGGTTGGCCAGAAGTTTCATGGATATATATAAGGCCATGGTTCCCTTTCTCTGTGTCATCACATCAGTAATTGAATACTGGCCATGTTTCTTTCAGACGCCATTTCTTGGTGAGGTTGGCATAGAGACCAAAGTCAAGCCGTGACCCGCTTCTTTTACCGGGAGATGCTGATCTGTGGCCCGTGAGTGGAGTGTGCTTGGCCCATGTATTGGTCTCGTTTCTGTAAAACAAAAGGAGGCAATAAGGACATGGCTTCAGCTTCCTAGTTTCTGCTAGAGATAGATTGCTTATCAAAATACATTAGCATTTTTGGGTTTATATACGTTTATCACATCTATTGATGTCATGAAATGCTTTTTGATACATTGTCAATTTTGATTCTCACCACAATCTAAATTGCATTTTAATACCCCAGTATACTCTGTGTTTTGCTTTAAAAGCATGTTTCTGATGCATCTGTTTGTTAGCAAGCATTAGAAACCCTTGATAATTTCATCCTATTAAATGCTGGAGTGACGTGATTCTACTTGCTGAGACTCCTCGATAAGCTATTGTCACTTATTTCTATCTTCAGGACTCTCCCTCTTTAAATTCTATTATGCTTGTCCACACTCCACATCTGATGATTAATCTTGCTCATATTTCCCCTTGATGACAGATAATTTTTTGTTATTATTTAATTGGTACATTATATTTTATACGCAGTTGTTTTTCATTTCATGTCCCAGATGGTCATCTTCTTAAATGTGAATCTTAATTTTCCTATAACCTTACATTTTCTGCAATAGCTCATCCATGGTAGATTGCCTCTTCCAACTTGTTAATGGGCTACCTCATAATACTGTGCATTAGAACACAATAGAAGAAGAGCACGTGATGATATTCTCTTCCACGGACTACCTATTTAAGTGTACCTTGGCAGGAATTGTTCAGCAAATTACCTTAATTTGCAAAACTGCCTTCGTGATCCGTTTGCAGCTGTTTCTCTTCTCAGGAAAATGATTCATATTGTTTCAAAGACACAGCACTTGAACAAGGTCAAATCATAATCTGTAATGGTAGTGAGTAATAAAAATACAACATTTTCAAATTTTGCCAAATATAAATGCACATTGGAATTTGCTAGAAGGTAACCAGATAGAGTGGGAGGGAATTTTGAGGTAGCTGGCATTTGTACCCTTTCTAAAATGTTAATAATACAGTCTTTTTCCCCCCCTCTCCGTTCTCAGTCCATGTTACTCTTTTTTAAATTATTAAGCCTTTTCTATGTGACCAAGCTTTTCTAAGTTTCTGTTACATTATGGTCTAATTTAATCCTCATACATATCCTTGTGGTAAGCTATTGTTATTTATATTTTAATGACTAGGAACTATTGAAGCTTGAAGATTTAAGGACTTCTGACATGTACTTGGCATTTTTCACTAATCTGAAGCGAATACTTTGCACTCCTCTGATGTGTGACCTTGGACAGAAATGTCCCTTAATCTTCTATCTCTTTAAAAAAATTTTTTTCTCCCTTATATGAGAAGTAGTAAGAACATGTTTCCTGCCTACTTTTGGTGCATTCTGGGTAAATATGATGGTGGTTTGAGATGATTGAGACACAAGAAGGGGCTGAGGATGCCAGTTCCAATTATTTCGATTTTAAAATTATGTCTGTGTTCGTGTGTCTCAGTGTATTTTGTGCACACAAGAGCAAGGCCCGAGGAAGTCAGAAGGGGACATTGAATCCCAGGAGTTGGGGTTACCACCGAGGGCTGTGAGCTGACTGATGAGGGTCTGGGGACTGAACTCAAGTCCTCTGTAAGAACAACAAGTCTCTAACAGCAGAGCCGTCTCTACAGCCCAAATAAGTCACCCTTAATGTCTCCTCTGTTACTTGAAGGAATGTCTCCATAAAGAACAATATACTTAAGAGAAAACCACTTCCGATTGTCCTCTGCTTCCATAGCTGCATGGATGGAGTGGAGCATCACACCTAAGACACGTGGAGACTGACAACAACAGGCTTTCTGCTGCAGCTTTCTCAATTTTCACCGAGTTCTGAAATCAGGTTTTGTAAGTGGGAAAGCGTAGACTTTCTATTTTCCCATTTTAGTTCTAGTGATAGGCACAGTACAGAGAGCTCAACTCCCACAAAGGCAGAGAATACTGTGTGAGACACGGTTTCATGTCAAATATGTATGTGCTCAAATGACCGTTTTAAATTTTTATAGGTAGTATATATATATATATATATATATATATATATATATATATATATATTTATCTCTATATATTTACATATAGGTATATATATTTTATAGGTGATTCATTTCATTTTTATATCTATTAACTGTCTGTGAATATAAATCTCAACACTGTGCCTCTTCAGCATACGCTGTGTGCCTGATCCAAGCTGCCAGGGTTAGACCACAGCATTGTGTGACGGTAAAGCTTACAACTGCACCTGGCCTAGGATGGGGACAGGCTTTTAAAGTTGCTTAATATGGTAGCATTAGATGTCGTCTACTAGACAAAAAAGAAAGAAAGGAAGAAAAAGGCCAGACGAACAAAAGAGTACTCTCAGACTCCTGAATTGTCTCTCAGCAAAGGCGGGTTGTGTGTATAATTGCTTTTAGTTGTTTTTGTTTATGGAGTGCCTGCAATTTCCCTGGGCCAGATTCTTAGTCAAAAGCAAAGTACCAAAGTGCTGCGGCAACAGCTGTCTCCAGTCCTTCAGGGTGCTAATTCCCAGCCCAGCAATGCGCTCGCTCCTCTGAAATGATGCTTCTTGGCTATAAAACTCTGTGTCCTCCTCCAGTGCCGTTACAGAGAGCATACTTATAAAACCAGGCTGTTTAACACACGTCCTGAAAGGGAAAACAACTGACCTCCTGTGGGGTTCACCAACCCTTCTCTGAAGTAGTCTGAGGATCTCATTTTATACAAACCCCATCGCTCCATTCCTCCTTCAAAAGCGAGGAACAATGCTGGAGGCGGCCGTTGTATTTTCAGCCGTGTGTAGCATCTTGCCAATTCCAAACACTTGTTAGAGCACTCAGAAGGGCTGTGCTGAATTACACAAAACCCTACTCATTTCTGCTATTCGGCTAATTTCCTATTACTTGGGATGTGTGTGTGTGTGTGTGTGTGTGTGTGTGTGTGTGTGTCTGTCTGTNTGTGTGTGTGTGTGTATAAAACCATACATATATATATGTGTGTGTGTGTGTGTGTGTGCATGTATGTATTTATGTGTGTAAATAAAAATGTATGATTTATCCTGCAGTGGCAGGAATTCCGGCCAGCCTCAGTTACTTGGTGAATTTGAGTTTAGCCTGACTGCTTAAGAACCTGTCTCAAAGCCAGGCATGGTGGCACATGACTTCGACCGGCACTTGGGAGGCAGAAACCAGCAGATCTCAGAGTTCTAGGACAGGCAAGGCTACACAGAAAAACCTTGTCTCAGAAAAACAAACAAAAACAAACAAACCAACCTGCCTCAAAGATAAAAAGACATGCATAAGTAGACGTGCACAGAGTATGAAGGACTCACTTGGCTTCATTATATTGAATATTTCAAATAAAAAAAAAACACCTTAAAACTATATAATTTTGTTAACAAAAATCTCATAAAATGAATGCCATAGCTGATTTCAGAAATTAAAGTCTGTTTATATGTGGTGTCAAGGGCAGCACAGGGATAACGGGAGGATGGAGAAAGAAGCCCCCGCCAGCCGTGGCCGAATGCAGAATCCGTGCTGTGTGTGTGTACCGGGGCATTGTGAAGAACAGTGGGAAGATGCACCGGGTGCAAGAAAATGACATCATTTAAAATGGATGCAGCTCTATTAAGTGAATTCACAGGGTTTTTTTGTTTTGTTTTGTTTTGTTTTGGATAATATGAGCAAAGAAGATCAGTATATAGAAGAAATCTTATTTTATAGAAAAATGTGCAGCCTGCCTGTTAAAAATGAAGTAAGTTAAAATGTTAAAACACCTGCATTGATAAAGATAATGAACTAGATTTTTTTTTTTAAACCCCTGTGGAAAACAGGCTGTGTTGTTGCTGGTGTGGCTGAACCTCAGTGGTTCCAGAGAGGACAGTAATGAGTTCATGCATATGGAGGGTGATGGCGATGAGGATGGTGATGATGATGACAACGATGATGATGGTGGTGATGATGGTGGTGGTGTGAACTTGATGCTGCTGAGTGAATGCTAGGAATGAGCATTTGAAGGAAAGGTGGCCATCTTGGCCCCACATGCACATTTGTTACCATATGTCACTGAGAGTGTCATACAAAGCCTTCCAGTGGGCAGGTCACCTTTCCAGGTCCTTTGACATTTACTCTGCAAGTTACTTGCCTACAGGGCACACACTTTTTAAAAACTGAAAAGCGTTCTCTATTTCCACATTTATCTGATCCTGTTTTTGAAAATACAATTTTTGTTCTCCTTATACGTGGAGTCTTTATTTAACTTTTGAAATTTTATTCAAATAGCACTTTGTCAGAGATGCCTTTCCATGGCTGCTGTCCTGGGTGTGGTTACCCCCAGACTGTGGCTCAGCCTTGGCACTGAGTTCCCTGGGGCCATGTCTTCTGGTGGCTGCCATCTTTACCTGTTAGGCTTCTTCTTAGCGCTTCTGCAGTGAACTTCCTGGAAGGGCAGAGGGCAAACCCGGTGCCATTTGCTAAATATTGCCTTGGATTCTGCCACATTGAAGCTTGTCATGTTGACTTGCGATAAATTCAGCCGTAATCAAATTGTGTAAGTCCAAGCAGTTGCACAAAACAGACGTGCCGTGTTTACCAGTAGCCTACCCTATTTCCCAAAGGGTCCTCTTGGTGTTTGCATTTGTTTCGTTGCTTATTTGCTAGACAAGAAGCTTTCCCTGGTTCGATATCAGGTTCTTAGACTTTATAAGGAAGCTTATTAGGAGGTTTTATGGATCAGACTGGTTAAGCTAAGTTGCCACAAGTGAACAAACAGTTCCCTGTTATATAATATTTTTATGAGGAAAATATGCTTAAGTACTTATATTCTCAGGAAATAAATTTTAGATAAAAAAGAAAGCTTTTGAAAACCATAGCTGAAAAATCTCTTATTTATTCATCTGTATAAATGTCTTCAAGCAAAAATTGATGGTGTGGGATACAAAATGAATTCATGTAAAGATTATGCAGTTTGTTTTGGGTATATGGATGGTCTACTGCAGTTGAGAGAGATCACACTTGACAAGACAGATGTTTCTTGTTTTTATGTTTAGATGTAGGAATGTCGGACAAGCTTGGTGACCTTATTCTGTTTGGTTTGGATCTTGAAATGGCAGCTGATGGTGTTAGGGTAGCAAGAAGCACTTATTGGTTTGTATTTGAAATTTAGTATGTGTTAATTGCCTTTAAAATTCTGTTTACTGAGTTTATTGAGTAACCAGCAGTTGTGCATTGACTGAAGTAAAAACCATAGCTTTATTGATGGTGTTTTTATGACTGTGGCAAGATAATGGCCTTGGCAATACATGTTTGATGAGTTATTTGAAGAGTTGGACAGTTTGGGGGGAAAGATCATTAATCTACAATCACCTGTGACATGTGTCGTGGTGCTCACTCCATGGAGGGAGTGGAAGGATGCAAACATCCCGCCAGACAGAGGGGGAATAAAGTGTTCCTGTGCTCTGAGGACCAGAGTTCTTTCTGAGGGTATGTGTGATGGAGGATGACTGGGATGCCTTTGAAGGATTGGGGGAGCATTTAATAAATAATAATAGAAGAGAGGGCTGCGAGGAGCCTGGAATGGCAACGGGATGGGGACTGGGAATATAAAGTCTTTAGAGGATGTTTAAGTTGGCTGCCAGCTACCAGGCAAGAAGCACTTTACCTCTTCTTTGGTGTTCCCTCTGCATTAGGCCTTTGCCTATATCCTTGTCGTCTTCTTCTTCTTCTTCTTCTTCTTCTTCTTCTTCTTCTTCTTCTTCTTCTTCTTCTTCTTCTTCTTCTTCTTTTTAACTTGGTAGAATGACAAAGGAAAGCTTTATGCTGGATAATATACTTCAACAGTTCTTCATTGATTTGTTCATTTACATTATTCAGGGCACTTCTCTGACCTATGCGCATCTCTTAGCAACTGCTAAATATGATTCTGGATTATTGTTGGGTTTTGAATGAATGCATCAATTGCAGATGCGTGACTCTTACAAGGGGATGTACACATAGTCTTCCTAAGGGGTTACATTTCAAATGCTTTCAGAAGTCAGAAGGCTGTGCCAATACACTTTATTGACCTATTTTGCTAATAATGTCATATAGAGAAAGTTCCTCTCCCACAGAAGGGCAGAGTGCTGATGTGATTTCTCATGCAGGAAACTCTATTTGGGGGCACAAAACAGTCTAAAGTCAAACTTTAATTTGAGTTCTGTACAATTTATCTCGGTCACTTTGGACACCCAGCAGGGCATGCTGCTGGTTTTTTGCCACAGTGGCTTTGTTTTGGAGGAACAGTTTTCTTGGAGTGTTTCTTTGCTGCTCACATGGTGGGTCTTCCAAGTAGAACCAAGGTGGCGTGCCCAGTCATTTAAAGAGATGAGTTAATACATAAAGATGCATTAAAAAGTCTACATAAAAATGCTTGTCCTGTTAAATATCTCTTAAGGCTCCTTCTGTCTTTTTACCTTTAGGCTGTCCATCTGGCCCAGGCAAGCTTCCAGATCGAAGCTTTTGGCTCCAAGTTCATTCTTGACCTCATACTGAACAAGTAAGTATACTACAAATCCTCCTAGGAGGCGGGGACAGTAAAACTTCATTTCTAAGATGCATCAAAACAATGCCTGTGCTGAAGCAACTGATATTTTCTAGTACATTATTTGGCAAAGAATATGAAGAAGAGAGAGTAGACTAGTAGGTGCATCTTTATTTTCCTTTCCTGAAATAAGACATTTAACATGTTCCCAAATAGAGAACTTACATATGATTCTTAATAACTTTTTACTGAGTTGTTGATTTCAGATTTTTGTACACATATAAGGAATATTCTGATTACTGTAACTTCACCTTTTCTAATCTCTTCCCCACCTCAAATACCCACCCAGTCCCATCCCCCTTCAAGCCTCCTTTCCACATTCATATCTTATCTTCTTTTTTTGAGACCCACTGAGTTTTACCAGAATTGGATGTGTGACAATGGAGTTTGAAACTACCCTCTGGAGTCTGGTGGGCATATCAGTTGGTCCATACCAAAGACAATCACCGCCTCTCCCTCAGAGTCCATCAATAGCCAGTAGTTCAGTAAGGAGGGATAGGGCCCTGTGAGCCCCTCTCTGATCTATGATTGACTCTTGAGGGGCCTAGTCTTGCCATATTGTAATTTTAAAAAGGGTAAATGTTCGAAGTAATACTAGTTAATTGAATGCTAACTGTAGTAATTACTATATAAGAAGCATAACAGATTACCGATTAAAGCATAATTAGACTTAAGTCTAGAGATTTCTCCCATTTTACTTTTTATAATACAACACACGTGACTTCTGTAGGAAGAAGAAAGCAAGCAATGATTCACCTGTGTCTAGTTTGAGAAGGTTCTTTGCTTCATAATTCCCCACTGATGGAGATTCTTTGAAACTTTGTACTGATGAAAATTTATCCCACTGTCTCTATGCCTGTGTTTATGTTGATATTTAAATGCTTTTTCCTAAGGTGGAAGAATCTGTACAGGTGTTCCGGTGCAAAGTGTGAACAAACACTCTTGTTTTTGGTGAAGGTGGTTTCCCATCTGAGTCTCTTTACTTACAGACACTAGATAGGATTTTCAGCTCTCATCAGTAGTTTAAACAGGGCTGCATTTTACAAGAAATAATTACTTAATGTTACCAGACACTGAAATGCAGGTGACTGCAGCCAACATCTGAGGAATTGCAGAGGACTATTAAATTTCTAGTATGCCAAATTCTGTCAGCTCTGCAGAAAAAAGTTGCAGAGTAAGCTTGGGTGCTCCTTACTCAAGTGTTCTTGCAGCTTTAAGTCAGAATGAATCAGCAGAACTCAGAATGTCTGTGTTAAAGATATTGCAGGTTTTCTCCTTTGGTTGATTTCCAGTTCACCATGCTCTGTCAGCAGTGTGCCTGCATAAGAGATCGTCTTGCCAAGCCCTCTGCTCTGCTGAGTACCAGGATGAGGCTAATTTTAGTTTGTCTCAGTCCTCTCCATATCTGATGCTGCCCGAGGAGGAGGTTGCAGTCAGTACTGCAGTGGACTTTGGAGGGCAGCTCTGCTTACCATTGCACCACCACTGCTGCAGCAAATGCTGTGTATTCTGAATAGTAAAATAGCATGACTGCAGCAGAACTTCCCAGTCAAAGAGGCGATGTCTGAGAAAGGGTCTTGTGGGATGCCCAGGGTATTTAGAGTTACAGAGGCAGACCAGGAAGTATTCATTACCTAACATTTAACATGCTGAAGAATCAGATTGAATACCTATTATGAATATCCTTCCTTGAGGAATTGAGTCTAGTTGGGGATGGTTGACAGAGAGATAAAAATAATAGAAGAGTGTGGGGTGTCTTGTGCTAAAGGTTAATGTGGAATGCTATAGTAGTGTGACCAAGCCAGTCAGGACAGTCAGTGAAGAAAGGCTTCTTATCTGTAGCCAAGGACAGCATTGGGAATAGGTTAATTGCTCAACAGGCACTGTCTCTTTGCACGCAGATGACTAGGGATTTCACTGGAAGACGCATGCATGTTCATATTAGAAAGAGTTGTCTCATCACTTGTAGACTCTCACACATTCATGAGCATGTTCAGTAGGAGACAGGAATAAACTTCCTCATAAATCACATGTTTAAAAATGGTTGGTGGTTGTAGCCAGAGAATATCAATCCTCATATACAGAATTTAGCATTATAATTAACAAAGTTTATACTTTGGGTAACTGGAGTAAAAGTCAGCAGATTTGCTTGGATTAAAATGGTGCCTGATGTGATCACAATAACAAAACAACTTAAAAGGATGCCAGGAGGCATTTAAAGGGACAGCATCTTATTTCACATGCACCTAAAAGTTCTACTTTTATGGCTAACTGACACACCAAGGAGAGGCAGCTCTTCAGGCAGGAGGAATATGAAAATACAAGTTAGAAGGGGTAATGTTGGAGACCTATTTTGTAAGATATGCGGATCATGTCTTACATCAGCAAGGCAAATATTGAGAAATGGGGTGGGGGGGGCAGATGGAGAAGATGGAGAAGTACATCCAGGCATTGAAAGGTCAAGAGAGACAGTAAGATGGATTATCTTTTTGGGTATGATATTTATTAGAGGAATCATTAATACCACAGATAAACAGATGGGTATGGTGGGGCTCTGAAGAGAATTAAGACCCACAAGGCTAAGCAAGGGTCCCTTCTTATATGTTTCAGAGCGTATGGGGAAATACATGGTATGAAGTTGATGGTTAGCCCATAGTTGTGCTTCCAGTCACAACTATGTTTCTGATTCTCAGGCAGCAGGAGGAGTGGGAAAGCTTAAGTCTTTAGTTAGTTAGTGTGTGCTTATCATACAACATGAGACACCTTACTTAGCCTTTGATTGCTAAACGTGCTTGGTAAGATTCCTTTGGGGAATTGAGGACTGCAGACTCACAGATAGCATGGCAGGGTGCCTGTCATTTCTATTATAGCAAATAAAAGGGTATATAGAGAAAGGAGCCTGCCCTTTGTTGAAATTTTCAAAAATTACAAGGGTAAGACAGCGGGAGATAATTCTGATGCTCTAAGCCAAGGGGTAGCTCAACTTGTTGGGGTTTGTGACCCAGGTCTAGAAGCTCCTGACATGGAAAAAACAGTACTTAGGAGATGATTAAAGGGCTTACTCAATGGTTAAAGAATGGGAAAGAGAGCCGGGCTTGGTGGTGCATGCCTTTAATCCCAGCACTCAAGAGGCAGAGGCAGGTGGATTTCTGAGTTCAAGGCCAGCCTGGTCTACAAAGTGAGTTCCAGGACAGCCAGGGTTATACAGAGAAACCCTGTCTTGGAGGAAAAAAATGGGAAGGAGGGAACTTTGCTCACAAATCAATCTTTGAGTTTTACAGAGTTGAGTTATGGATACACAGGACTGAGAGAGAGAGATAAACTATATAAAGAGTGATACACCTGAGAACAAGGAAAGGACATTCAGGAACTCAGTGCTACCTCTTTCCACTCCTTTCAAGTCTGATATTTCTTGATTTGGAGCTGAAGGAGGAGGAGAGAGATTAGGTTAAATTAGAATGTTAGAGTTATGGACAAATCATTTCTCATTGGTTAGCATGTTTGTTTATGGAGCTGAGTAGAGTCAGATCTAAAGGTTAAGACAGAAGAGAAGGAGGAGGAGGGGAAGAGGAGAAGGGGGAGGAGGAAGAGGAGAAGGAAGAAGAAGAGGAGAAGGAGGAAGAGGAGGAGGAGGAAGATGAGCAGCAGCAGGAGGAGGAGGAGAGGAGGAGGAAGAGGAAGAGGAGGAGGAAGAGGAAAAAACCTAACTAAACCACCAGTAGGCAACAATAACAATAATAACAACAACAAAAACTGACAAACCTCAGACAGTATGACAAGAAAAATGCCAAACCTTTTTATCCTTTTCCAGTTACCCAAGAGGGCATAGACAGGTCTCAGTACAGGGTCAACAACCTTAAAGTTCCTTAAAAAGTAACCCAGAAAGTCACTATGATTATAGCCCACAGAGCAGAGATGTTATTCATGGGGGAATCTAGTGGGCATTAATTATGTGTCACCTAGAGGCCTAGTGTTCACAATTAGTGATCTTGATGCTGACTAAAGCAAGTGAAGCTTGAGCATTTAAATTTTTTTCTTTGATAAAAACTCATGAATGGTCTGGAACTTATGCTCAAGTACTTGGGAGTCATTCCCAAAGTTGTAAAAAGTCAAGGGTACTAAACAGGAGTCTTGTTCTCAGGCAATGCTAAGACACACAGAGAGGGGATGCTTGTAAGGAGTCTTCAGTTGGTAAAAATCATTAGAATTGGTTTGATGGGAATGACAAAGCAGAAAAAAGGAGCTAAAGCCTACAGAAGTGTCTTGATTAGTTTGTATCTAGAGGGTAGTTTAATAAAACTAGTGGAGAAATGTGAGCTGGAGGGAGTTGCCTTGCGAGTCACTTCCATATAAACATTAATGACAAATATGTCTCTAAATGGAGGAGGAAAGAGGCAGAATAAAGAGAGCTGGGAGATAGGCAGGAGGTGGGGAGAAGGACCTGTGAAGGAGACAAGTGACTGCGGAAGTAGGAGGAGAATCTGCAGAGTAATGATGTTGACAGTTTCAGAACTGAAAGATGTTATTCACGTCATTATCTGCAGTTGAATGCTCTAGTAAGTTAAGCAATAAGCATCCTTTGGATTTACCAACTGATTTGTCACTGGTGGTTGTGAGAGAATGGTTTTAGTAAAGCCGGGGGTTGTTGGGGGAACCACTTACGTAATGTGGAGATAGCACGTGGCCACTGAAGGATTGGGTGAGTGTAGAGGAATTTTAATCAAGCAACATAGCAGCTTTGGCATGGGATCACATCCAAAGATGTAATCTGGCCAGCATGCAGACACACCCTGGATTACAGTATGATCTGCTGGAATACAGACACACACACCCTTAACACACACATTCAATTCCAAACAATGAAGGTAAGGTTAGGTCGTAGAGGAAGCAGCCATATTTGAAAGTGGCATTTGGGGGGCAGACAAGCTGACAAATCAGAAAGATTTCACAGAATGAGTCAGAGATAGAATCTGCCCAACTCTCACGTGCACAGCAGAGGAAGAGAGGCTACATAAGAGCGGCAAGAGAGAAAGAGAGGTGTGGTGTGGTGTGGTGTGGTGTGGTGTGGTGTGGTGTGGTGTGGTGTGGTGTGGTGTGTGTGTATGGGCAGTTTTACCTGGACAGTTCAATAGAGACAGGTTACAGAAAGAATATGCATACAGGTGAAGACAGGATGAGTCAGAGAATGGGAAGGAGCCAGAAGATTAGAACAGATTGCCGAAGTTACTATGAAGCCAGACAGAGCAATTCAGTCAGAAGCCGAGAGAAGCCAAATTGAGTCAGTCATCTTGGAAGATTAGATTGTATGGAGGCTAGACGCTTTCAGGCTTAGGCCTAGCAGTAGTTAGAACAGAGAAAGAAACACTGGGTGCAGCCTAAGCTGTGTTATCTTACCACTTCATCTGAGAAAATAAAAGCGACGTTTATAGGCGCAAGGAAGAGTTAGAAGAATGCATGCTATCTGTTTTTGTGATGATGGAGCAAGTTGATAACCTGAGAGATGGAGCTGATGAGGAAGGGTTAATGATACAGAGGAGATAGTCTATGGTGCAGGTACTTAGATGCCATTCCCCACTGTATTGGAAACATACTGTGATTCATGTGCCCTAGAGCTGGTCACCAGTCACTAGTTTAGAAAAGTAACAGGATTTGGAGGTCATCGAATTTCTGGACGCATAAATCTTCAGGCCACATGATTGGCTACAGGCACTGGCCAGACTTCCAGCATGCTCTCCTGTTTATTGAAAGGCACACACCTGTAGTCTCAGCACTTGGGTAGCAGAGGAAAGAAGGATCACCTGCACGTTCAAAACCAGTACTTTAAGCCTCAGGCCAGCTAGGACTACATACAGAGACCCTGTGACACATGAACAACAGTGTGTGCTTGCTTACTTTTGACCCTTACGCAGGACAGAGAAGGAAAAAATTCTCACTGTGTACCAACGTTCAAACATTCTAGGTTGTTGTTAATCAGGCAGGAACCTTATTCTGGTGAGCATCTTGACAGTCCTCAGGGAACGCTGGGCTTGGGTGAAAACTGTGGAACTCAGTGACAGGTGGCTGTAACCTAATAACGCGTGGACCTGCAGATGTGGAATGTGTGGTCTAAGAGGGTTGCTTTATTAGTCACCAAGTGAGCTGAGAAAAGGGAGTCAGGTTGGACTAGGTGGGGCAGCGCTGAAAGCTGTAGTTACTTTTAGGCACTGGAGAAGAAAGGCAGTGTGGGATTCAGAGTAGCACACAAGCCCCGTGGTAGCATTCTCCTGTGTATAGGGCACAACTTAGGCTGGTTCTTATATTCTCCTCCTCCTGGGGGGAGGTGCTTCTCCTGGGATGAGGTTGCTGTGTGGCTATGTCATGAGAAGATGTACAGGAGTATGGTGCAAGGTGACAGTGTGGGGACAGATTCAGATGACTTTAGGGCCTCAAGGTCTCTGTGTGGATGGCAATGGCCCCAGGGATGAGTTAAGTAGGAAAAAAAGAGCAGGATTTTTTTTTTTTAAAAAGTGTTACTATAGTATATCCAGGAAGGTAGTTCCAGATTTAGAAGAGTTCTTTGAATTTTCTGGGACTCAGGGGTGTTTACATGAATATCTAGAGAACGCCGATTTACAGAAGCATATGCACACAGTAATTTGCTCATTAAAAGCAGTTCATGCTGTACTCTTGGAAGAAGAAAACAGTCTTGCTAAAATGATTTCAGTTAGGTTGAATAAAAACCTGGTTCTCGTGCTGACTGACACAGTTAATTCATCCCTCAGCTCGTCAACACTGAGCACAAACAACACTAGTTTGTGTAAAACGCTGTGCTGAGCAGCCTAGAGATTTCGAAGCTGTGTGAGAGGGTTTTTTTTTTTTTCTCCATCCCCAGAGCAATGAAATTAAAATGTACACAGGCGATATTAAAACATGATGGATCAGGGAAGAACACACCAGTTAGTTATATAATACCAGAAAACATACGTACAAGTAACATTGTATAGACTGAGAGTGCTGTCATTACAGATTTAGAAACACACATACATCCCCCTACACACACACACACACACACACACACACACACACACACACACATCAGTTGAAGGAAAAGAGGCCACAGATTCGAAAGAGAGCAAGGGAGCAGGTTTATGGGAGGGGTTGGAAGGAGGAAAAGGGAAAATGATGTAACTATATTATAATCTCAAAGAGTTAAAAAAATATTAAAAGCCAATCTTAATAACAAAACCATGGTGGAGCGTTCCTGTGGCGCCTTGGTGATGAGAGAACCTTCTCCCGGTAAGTGGGACCTCTGAGTTGTACAGGGTGCTGCTGTAGAGCAAGGATCCCTGCTGCTGGAGCCCGAAGGGAGGATTCCAGGAAGTCATGGATAACAGAGAGGTGAGGCTGGGAAGAAGATGGCCAGAGTGGCTGCTTGCTTTCTTCTGACATCTGAGCGTCTTGCCCAGAGGAATCCTGGGACTCTGCATTCTCAGATCCGGCCTGCCAGTCATCGAGAGGCAGAGGAGTTAGATTCTGTTCACCAAATGCCAGATAGTTGTTGACTGAGCTGCTTCTGAGGGAAGTGACTCTTCGCTACTGCCTGCCTGGTAGCACAAACTGTCTCCGTCATTTCTCAGGTATCTCTTGAGCTTCCAGTGAATTGTGTGGTGAGTGCTCAGAGCTTAACTGTGCCGAGCATCTTAGGCTTCTCCCAAAATGCTTCAGACTTTCAAAGGATGTCTTTCTACACAGTTGAAGTTGGTCAGTGAATGAGGGAAATGGAAAGACACCAGCTCTTGGGGTCAGAGGCAGGAGATATACAAGCTCAATAAATAGCAGACCAAAGGCCAAGCAAGAGCCTTCTGGATCTTTCTGCATTCTAAAAGGGCATTTCAGCATTGTTCTGATGAACATCTTTTTCAGCTCTGCAGAAAATGAGTTTTGATGCTTAGCCTTCACTGTGGTTTGGAAGAAGGAACATGTGAAGAAGAAACTGGCCTCCTAGGTCACCGCTTTTGTGAATGAATGGGGTCAAGTGCAGTGAGCATATGCTAGGGTCAGCAGGAAACTGACTGACTGGGGCCCAGCCTCAGGCTGGAGGGTTGTCGAGATTTTGAGTTCTGGACTTAATGACACCTGTCCTAAGATGTTTGCCTTGTCATCGATGAGGCACCCAGGCTCTCTCTTCCCTCAGCATGTTAGTCTTCCTGTTCACTTCCTTTCACACAGTTGAGGGAGCACAGGGAATTTGGAATCTAGACTTTCCATCTCACCAGCTGACACACTCTCAGAGCTGTAGTCTGAAGAAGTTAGAGTAGCTAACCCCTGGAACCCATTGCTGGATCCTGTGGCTTTAAGTGTTGCTATTAAGAGCAAATGCTTCTTTCCTAAATTCAAGAGAATTTAGGAAAAATTTTAGAAAAGTCTGCAGAAGGAGATTTTTGAATTATACTAATGATGGTGTCATAGACCTTCATTTAAGCCCATTACCCAAGTTGTATATTTTCTCCTTTGATAATTATTTAAAGGAGATGTGTTCATAACCTCTGCTTCCGGGCATCTGAGAGCTGTTGAGCTTCAGTTGCAGTTTGGAATTTCAGGCTGGTTGTCTGATCGAGTCTCTCCTCCTACAGCTATTAAGTGATCACAGCACTGCACTGTTAATACCCTAGTGATGTGGGCATGGTTCTCATGACTATCTGTGTTCATGTTGACTGACAGTATCGACCAACTTTTAATGTCATAAAGAACACGCATAGGGCTCCAGCTGCATTTAAAACAGCCCCATGCATTGAGCCTGGCCATCTATCATGAGCTGACCTTTATCTCACTAATGCTAGTTAAAATGCTAACTTTTTATGAACTTCAGTACCTCATGTAGCTGTGGTTGGAATAAGGTCTTTTAAAAGATAATTAGAATACAGACTTTTGAGGGAGACCAAAATTAAGTGTGACTATTTTCTTCATAAGTACAAGAAATCTGAGTAGTCATGAATGGACATAGAGAAACCATACAAGATCAAGAGATGGTGACATCCATAAGTCAAGAAGAAGCCTTCAGCGCCGGGCGTGGTGGCGCACGCCTTTAATCCCAGCACTCGGGAGGCAGAGGCAGGCGGATTTCTGAGTTTGAGGCCAGCCTGGTCTCCTGAGACTAGAGGAAATTGTTTGCTTGTTTGTTGAAGCCACCATCCTGGTACTTTGCTTGTGGTTCCTCAGCCTACAGACTCACCATCCTGAGCCACATCGGCCAGAGATGCAGCGTTAGTGCTGCTGTTAGTAAGGGAATATGTTTGTCTCCTACAGGTGATTTATCCGACTGTCATTTCCAAGTACTGGTTTGAGACTACAGCCTCTTTGGCGTTTATATATTTTAGGAAGATTGGAACTATTTTGGTAATTTCAGAAAAGGATTCTGTAACAATAAGGAACCTTAAGAAGCAGCTTCCAAGAGTATAAATCCTGACTAGATGGTCCCACATGTGCTATGACGTAGTTGATTTCGTGTACACGGCCTGAAGTCACTGTGGGAAAATTCCTCCTGTCAGGGGGAGGAGTCACTAAGGGGTTTCACCTCCTCAGACATTCTCTCCTGTTTAGTTCTGAATATTTTGGTTCTAGGGATCCAGATAGCTCTGATTTCTGCCAGCTTTGCTCTGACCAGGTAAGAACTTACCAGGTTTCACCCTGGACATGGCTGTTTGGAGAGCTAAGCCCATATTGGATGTGTTAGATATTATTTGGTTCTGATGAGCCATCTATTTGTTAGTGTGGATCAGGTCCAGATACTATGGAAAATAGAAAGCAAGTATTCTCCGAATATTATCAGGCTCTAGTTTTAGCTATGTACAATGTTTATGCCATCTACTTTAAAAGGGTCTGAGAATAGCTTTCACAATTAAACACGATGATAACAGCAACATTAAAATAAAACCAGAAGCATTGTACTGCTAACCCGGTACTCAGGAGGGTTCAAGGCAGCAGATCTCTGTGAGTTTGGGGCCAACCTGGTTGATCTAGAGAGATCCAGAGCTACAGGATAGAGAGACCCTGTCTCCAAAACCACAAAAGAAAACCCACAATCCAAACATTAGTATTTCTCTCCGCACCCTCCCTGGCTCCGATGTTTCAGCTTAAACCAGGGCTTTGTGCATGTAAGTCAAGTGCTCTTTCTGGAGTCTATGTATTGATTCTTGATTTCTGCAGATGGGCAATATCTAGCTGAGGCTTGACTTCTGCTTATAGTAAGAGGCCCTTCGGCCTCAGGGCTTGCTGTCTATTGACAACGATTGTCATGGGATAATCATCATGTCTGAGAATATCAGAATGGCCTCAGGAAACTAGCTTTAGTTTTTTTCTAGATTCCAAGAGGCAATGCAGTTGTGCTGGTCCTGAACAGAAAACCTGGAAGCCACAACAGAGAGAAAGCATGACAGCAAAGAATTTGTATCAAAATCAAAAGTATCTAATTGCCTGCCAGTGGCATCTCTGGGCACTTGTTATCCAATACAGGATATAAAACACAAATTTAGTGAAGCAAGGAACTATTTCTTTTTTTAAAGGAAAGGTTGTACTTAAAAAACAGATTATATGTATAATATTATATATGCTATATCTGCATGTATACCTGCATTTGAGAAGAGGGCATCAGATCCCATTACAGATGCTTGTGAGCCATCATATAGTTGCTAGGAATGGGACTCCAGACCTCTGGAAAAGCAGTCAGTGCTCTTAAACACTGAGCCATCTCTCTAACTCCAAGGAACTATTTCTTGACTGCTAGATAAAAGGAGACCCCAACTTGAGATGGAATATGACCAAATAAACTAGAACTTGACGCATTCTTCAGAGCACTTATTCATTTCTGAAGTCAAAATTTTCATAAAAAATTATAGCGGAGGTTAGTCATGACAAGACAGTGAGAAGCACAGAGGGTCCTGTGTGACTAGGCACTGGGGATGAGTTAATTGCTGTAGTTACTGAAGCTAGATCTTAATTTTCTGACAGTTGAATGAGAAAGGCAATATCCTGGCTTATATTAATTTTCACTATCTTGTAAGAGTTCACCTGATTGTCTATTGCAGATAGGACTATTTCCTGCCAAGGGGGAACTTAGTCGTTTGGTCCTGGATCAGTAAGACATTTATCAGCATCATGGTTGATATGGATAACCATCATTTTGCAAAGGAGCAACAATAATACTTAAGGGGGCTTTTCATACTGACCTTCTGTATGAACCAAGTACATAAAGTTCTCTCTAATGTCAATGAAATGACCAATAAATTTCCACTGATGGAAGGAAGCTTTGCATAAACCATGGCCAGTACTTTTATTTCATGATACTTATTGAATGTCTGCTATGTGGCAGGAAGAGAGGAATCTCCTCACAAAACTCACAGGATGGTGGAGGAGAAAGATAGTTTCACAATCTTTCAGTAGAAGCCCTAGAAGTGCTATAGTAAAGAATACAGGAGCTTTTACTCACACAGGAATGGCATATGTGTAGCTGGTCTCTGCTATTTTGTGGTGTCTTAGTTAGGGTTTTACTGCTGTGAACAGACACCGTGACCAAGGCAAGTCTTCTAAAAACAGCATTTAATTGGGGCTGGCTTACAGGTTCAGAGGTTCAGTCCATCATCATCAAGGTGGGTGCATGGCAGTATCCAGGCAGGCATGGTGCAGGCAGAGCTGAGAGTTCTACATCTTCATCCAAAGGCTGCTAGTGGAAGACTGACTTTCAGGCAACTAGGGTGAGGATCTTAAGCCCACACCCACAGTGACACACCTACTCCAACCAGGTCACACCTATTCCAACAAGGCCACACCTCCAAATGGTGCCACTCCCTGGTCCAAGAATATACAAACCATCACATGTGGGTTCTTTTTCCTGCCCTTTATCCTCCTGGTTCCTCCCCCTACACTTGATAGGAGAGAAAGCAAGGATAGAGGGGAGAGAGAGAAATTAGGAAAATTCCCGAATCTAATTTATTTACTCTTGTTTCTTCTTTGACTATGGCTATTTACAAACCATATCCAACTCCCTAAACAACTAACAAGCTGGCACTGACTCTTAGGGTCCCAGCATTTATATATCCCTGAAAAGTTCCCAGAATTTCAAACATCATACAATCATAGAAACTATGTAGCTGGCAAAACCATGCCTCTGCTAGAGCATGAGGCAAATCACAGTCAGCTGCTGTGGACAGTTCAAAACAACCCCACATCCTAACACCCGATTTTAAAACAAAAGCATATTTTGATAATATTCCTGTGTTGTAAAAGGAAACTAAACTTCTCAAATTCTCAAGATTGTCACTACACATGTAAGTTAGACTAAGGTTAGGAGTGGCTATAGAGCTAGATCATAGTGGAAATCTATGTTCCAAATTAGCCCTGAAGCTTGTTTTTAAGAACTGGCTAGGTAGACATTTGAAAGTGGAGATCTAGAGGCTTTGATTAAGAGAAAATGGAGGAGACCTAGAGAGAAGTCTCAGCTGTGAAGAACACTGGCTGCTCTTGCAGAGGGTCTGGCTTCAATTCCCAGCATCCACATGGCAGCTCACAACAGTGCATGTCTCCAATTCCAGGAGATCTGATGCACTCATATGGATATACATGCTGGCAAAACACCTGCATATATATATATATATATATATATATATATATATATATATATATATATATAGAGAGAGAGAGAGAGAGAGAGAGAAAATGGCCATCAATAAGATAAGCAAGCCTAACAGTGACTCCTACTGACAGCTGATAGCAGAACCTGGGACTGTCCATTGTCAAAGCATCTAGGAACTGAGACATTACCTCAGTTTATTTGTGAAACTGTTGCAAAATAGCCCAGAATAATAGGAATTTATTCCTGCAGTTCTGGAGGTGGGGAAGTCTAAGACTAAAGTGCAAGAAGAATTGAATTTGGTAAAGGGGATCCTATTCACGATGTTTTTGTGCCCACGAGGGGTAGAAGGACAAAAAGTGTGTCCTCACATTGGGGAAGAGATGGGAGGTTGAGGCAGATGTCTGAAGCCTACCTTGTCCTAGGATTGAGGTCATTTTATATGGGCAGAGTCCTTGTGGCCTTGCCATTGCCTCAGAGCCCACATCTTCATGTCATCACCTGAAGTTTATGTTCCAGTTTGAGTTTTAGAAGGTCACATGCCAGATGTGTTTGAAGTTCCCTACAGATGTGAACCTCAGAGAAATGAAACAATATACACCCTGTCGATCACAGTGCTTTGTTTTTTATAATTTCTATTCCGTGCATAAATCTAACTCTAAACAATGATTTATTAAGCTTTCCTCTTGATTATGTATGGATTTATATAAAGTCACAGCTTGATACCAGATAAAACGACTTATTAATATCCTTGGTGGTTTTTTTGTTGCCAATAAAGAATGCGTTGCTTCTAGCATATTTCTTTTGGTGATTCACAGACAAGATTCATTGTAGAAAGTCATTTCTCTGCTCCTTTTAAATTAATTATAAATTAGAAGCCCCGATATTAGAATCCTAACTAACTACAGCTGGTTATGACTTGTTTATTAAAATGTAGGCTTCAGAAATGTCAGTTCTAATTCGTCTTCCTTGATGACGTCCATGTGCTTTAATGTTCAGACTGTTTTAAAAGGAAACAATGCACAGAGGCTTAATTTTTTTTTCAGTGAGAATGTTCAAGTCTAATTTAAATAATTAAAATCGCATTTACCTTTTTATAGGGATGTGTTTCAAGTAAGAGGTTAAAGATCTCTACCACACCATGCAGGGCACATTTTATTTCTTCTTCATTTGTCTTCTGCCCAACCAAGTCCACTCATGCACTAAAACAGACTTTCCTATGTGAACTAAATGATTCTTACACCACATAGACAAACTGTAATTTTTTACAAATCCCTAGGGGTTTTATTTTAAACACCCCTTTTTAATATATACAGTATGTTGATATCTGTCTCTATTGTAGGTAAGTCCTGTACTCAAGCTAAGGGACATACTAATTACACCACCCTCCCCCTCTCCCCCCTCCTTTCCTCCCCTTCTTTTCCCTCCCCCCCTCTCTCCTTTCCTCCTTTTCACTAAGGAGGGCTTTTCTGGAGATGTAACAGTATTGGGGGCTCTTGCCTATTGTTACTGATCTGACTTGGCCTTAAGAACATGCTCCGCTCTTTAAAACATAATCAGACAGTGGTACAGGGCGTCTCCATCCGACTCTCCCACTTCCTTCCCTTTCTTCCATGTTCTACGTGGTGTGTGGCTATAGGACAAGAATGAGCCTAAGTTCCAAGGAGCCCACCGTTTAGAACTGGATCAGAGAAAGGAGGGGCTTGGTACTGCAGTATTAGGCTGAGTAATTCAAGCATGACTAAGTTGATCAGGCAGGAAAATAACTCTCTCTGAGCACGCATTAATTTTCAGAGATGAGTCACCAACCTGCAGTGTTTATTAACTGTACAAATGATAAACTGTTATCTATTTGCATCTTCTTTTTCTAACTAAAGTCTCTTCCTATGCATCTTCAGCAGTGTTTTATAAGCTGCAGGAAGAAGTTTGAATATTTTAGCGGAATTAGAAACACACCCATGTCTTGTTCTCCTCTTCCCTATGACGTCAGTAATGTAGTCTTTAATGTAGATATTGATAACCAGCAGCACTTTCAGGAGCAAATACCTCTCTACATCTTCATCTAGCTTTGCACTCTGGGACTTTGAGTTAGTGAACTGTAGATAAAGAGCACACATGCCTCAAGTAACCATTAGTTATTCCTTTTCTTAAAGGCAATTTGAGGGACAGTTTGCAGCACTGTGTTTCACGGTAGGAAACTTTTGTGGGCTTAACACCCTGAAAAAATGCTCTTGTATGACACTTCCCCTGTTTTGGATGGGTATTCGTCCCACACTTCTTCAAGTAGGCGATGATGTATCCTTACTATGGAACAAAACATGGTCCATCTTGTCTTTTGAGAGCTGGATTTCCATCAGAGCTATTTCCTTCCTGGTGGTTTTCTGAGTTTAAATCTCTTGATAGTCCCCCTTTTCTGAGTGAAAAGGCTCTGTTACAGGAGCTGTATACCATTGTTAGAGTTGGCTGAGTGCGTAACTTTTGAATCTTTGCTTTGAAGGTAGAAGGGTTCATGAAGGCTCAGGGTGATGAGAAGAGCTTTCATTAAGACACATCAGTGAAATAATAATGCATCTGCTCATGTACTTCCTGTCCTAAGGACAGCTAGCCTTTTTCCAACAGATTCTTTTTATCATGAGAAGTTGGGGTTAAACTCTTCAAGGCGCCACAGGTTTGCTCCCCAGGTGAGATAGTCCATTTCTGTCCAACTGAGAAGTCTGAGAGTGAATCAAGAGCCCACCCCCACCCCCACCCCCCACCCCCGCCTGACAGAACTGATTCTTAGACTTGGTCCTTGCTTCCTGGTGTGTGTGTGTGTGTGTGTGTGTGTGTGTGTGTGTGTGTGTGTATGCACACACAAGTATATATGTGTATGTTCCCTGTTTTGTGCTTAAAAGCTGCTTACTCTTGGGCACTGGACACTAGCCACTTACCAATACATTTTGGAAAGTGGGCCCAGAGATTGCTATTGTCCCCAAGAAAATAGCCAAAATTTGTTCCTATGTTTAGCCAGAACACAAAAGGGTACAGTGCCTTTTCCAAGAAGAAAAGAAAATTTCAGAGAGAATTTTTCTAATACATGAGAAGTCCACACTTCAAGCATGTAAGTCCCTATTTATAGACCTTCCCTGCTGTGCTCAGTACTGTTAAACAGCAGGGCATTTTTGTAGTGTACAAAAGGCCATTTTAAAGTCCTTAAGAACTTTCTGCAAGGTGAAAGCCATCTCAAGTCTGATGCTGCCAGTGTTTCTGTCTCAGTGTTTCACAGATGAGATAAACTTAATGCACTGCCTTGTGAGAGGACCATTCAGAGATAAGCACTGACAGGCAGCTAAATACACTGAATGGCACTAATGTGAATGAGGGTATATCAACATTCTGCTCAGGATTATGCCATGGTAACTGAAATACTTGGTTTCTTCCTCAGATAGAATATTAGACTTGATGCTAAAAATTAACCTGTACCTGATTTGATTGTATTGGGGAGACTACGATTGGTATGCAGCGACTTTTTCTTTGTCTTAACTTTAGAAATAATGGTGCTGTGTAGAAGCCATTGGTGTGATATACCATACTTTTATTTTTACTATTTACTAATTATTTGTAACACATCTAACATGCAGTTAATTCAAATCAAGTCACCCCTTGATGACTTTAAAACTTCACATATAAAAATTTTGCAGGTAACTGTAGCTATTTTCTCCCACATTAACTGTCAGCCAATAGAAAATTCTCTTTCTTTAGACACTTGAAAGAATTTTCTAGGCTAGCAAGATGTCTCAGCATGTAAAGGCACTTGCCATGCAAGCCTGGTAACCTGATTTTGATCTCTGGATCCCATATAATGGAGAAAACCAACTCTTTTTTTGTTTTTGTTTTTGTTTTTGTTTCTCTGTGTAGCCCTGGCTGTCCTGTAACTCACTCTGTAGACCAGACTGGCCTCAAATTCAGAAATCCACCTGCCTCTGCCTCCCAAGTGCTAGAATTAAAGGCGTGTGCCACCACTGCCTGGAGAGAAAACCAACTCTTGAGACCTCCATATGCATGGCATGACAAGCACTTCCATACACACAGACACACACATAGATATACACACATACATGCACATAAACATACATACACACACACACAGACACATAAACACATAAACAGAGACAAACACAGACACAGACCTATACACAGACACACACATACAGACACATGCACATATAGACATACAGACACATGCACACACAGACACATACACACACATAGCCACACAGACACACATGTACAGAGACACAGACACACACAGAGACATACACACACATACATACATGCATACATACTAAGTAGGTAACTGTTTTTTTGAATCTTTAGTATATTGGTGATAGAATCAATGTTTTTTTGGTTTGTTTTTTAATTGACTTTGAAGAACAAGAGAATCTAACACTTATACGAAGCACGTTTTGCAGATGTAATATATTCCCCTCTGGCTTTCAAATAAACCTTGGTTTGGAAGGCTGTGTTCACTGTCCCCATTCACAGCATGCAAAATGACTGGTCTGTGTAAGGCTCCAGTATATTTTTTAAGTGTCGTTCTTATCTATTTCCTTCTTCTTTACTCTTTTTTCCTACCTTATTTCTGAATGTGTTTTACATAATCTTTTCTTTGTGTATGTATGTTCTTCTAAAACATATATTATAATTTCATGGGCCTTTCCCATAAGCGATGTTATCTGTAGATTTCTACTCAACCTGGTATTTAAAGATCTGTAACTGTGTCTATCCTCCCATGATGTCTAAGCACGCCATGGATCTTTGGAGTGCATCCAGTACCCATTCATTCTCCCAGGGAGAGAAATCTCGATTCCCTTTGGCTCTGTGCATCCGTAAACCATATTCTAATGCGTTTATATGAGTCAGTGTAAATATAGCCCATAGGCCTGTGTGAGAACCTCTCCAGTGTGGACTCAGACTTGCTGTAGCATGCAGGGTTTATCCTCCAGGCAGCCAACACTTGTCACCACTTGAGCAGAGCACAGAGCTCCACAGTGCATTCAGATCCCTACTCATCCATGTGTCAGGCAAGCTGGGCTGGGAATTCTGTTGATTATATTTAGTGGACAATACTTTCAGGGCTAGAAGATTAAACCTATGTGAAGCATCATCTTTAGTATGAATTAGTTCCCATAAGGGCTGCATTGATTTGTTTAGGGCACTGTGATCCTTAGGGGAGCAGAGTTTTACTCCTTCAGAGTACTGTGCTGTCCAAAGTTATTGTGGTGTTACCTTGACTAGTGTGAAGGGCTGGATTCATATGTATTCAGTGACATGTGTCATACCACTGGCCAAGAGGCCCCTTGGCGTAGAACAGAGATTACAAAATTGGCCAACCTTTGCAGATGATATCTGGGAAGGAGCCTGCTTGAAACTTAGATGACAGGAAGGATGGCTTGGGGAAAGGAGCAGAGAATAATCAGCCATAGCATAGGTCGCACACTGTGCCATGTGGAGCCGAGGCTCCAGCCTGGAATGAGTGAGTTGATAGTGAGCTGTCGTGAAAGGTGGGGGTACTCACACTCAGTTCATTGAACTGCTCACCTCCTTTGAGGAGAGCTCTCCCTGAGGAGTACGGTATGAGAGGGACCTGCGTGTATACATGGCACTCAGCAGTGTTTGGGTCCTTTGACAGAGCGCACTTGGTATACCCTGGCTGGTAATTAGACTCTTTCTGCAGTTATTCTGCACAAATTGGTTCCAGTCTTGGCTATTTTTGGTATAAAGGTGTTTAGGTAACTTTCCTTCTTTTTTTTTCTCTCTCTCTCTCTCTCTCTCT
>NC_034594.1:42595153-42596744 GCF_900095145.1 Mus pahari
TCTTTCTTTCTTTCTTTCTTTCTTTCTTTCTTTCTTTCTTTCTTTCTTTCTTTCTTTCTCTCTCTCTCTTTCTCCTTCCTTCCTTCCTTCCTTCCTTCCTTCCTTCCTTCCTTCCTTCCATCTCTTTCTTTCTTTCTTTCTTTCTTTCTTTCTTTCTTTCTTTCTTTCTTTCTTTCTTTCTTTCTTGTTTTGTTATTCATAGAGGCACTTAAAGATATTGTCATATTCTATTTAAAAGTCTTCTTAAAACGACCATAGTTGTACTTATACAGCTGTATAGGCTGTGACTATGTAAATTTTGACCTATTTTTTCCCTTTACCTAAAACATATAAGGATCTATTTTTAAGCACCTGTATTGTGAAGCCTCATTTGCACAGTATTGCAGTGGAGTGTGTTGTTCTACATTGAGTAGGTTTTCTAAATAACAATACTTATGCCTCAATTTGTTAAACTTTAAATTTTTTTAGAGATATAATTATTTTATTATTTTTTGTGTGTCAGTGTTTTGTCTGTATGTCTGTCCATCTGAGTCTGTCCATATACTACATGAGTGCCCATGGAGGTCAGAAGAGGACATCAGATCCTCTTGATCTGGATTGGGATTGGAGTTAGAGATGATTTTGAGCTGCCATGTGGGGCCGGGGAATCGAACCTGGACTCTCTGCAAGAGCAGTAAGTGCTTTTACCACTGAGCCACGTTTCCAGGCCTGAAATGTTAAAAAAAAAAAAAAAGTCATTAAATTAAAAAAGTCATTAAATCTGGGTCGTGGATTGCCTGAGTAACTGTAACCTTATTTTTTTCTGATTTTTGCAGTTACTTCTTTGTCTGTTTGACCAGCAGTGTAGTAGGTTTATGTCTCTTTTCTATTGTTAGCTATACCCATGTCCTCAGTACATCTGCCATTTCATCCTGGTTCTTAATAATTTGTCCCTCTTTGATGTGTTAGTTCTAGAGTAAGAGATAACCAAAATTACTAGCATTTTATGTAAAGTCAAGAGGCAGTAACATCAGATAAAATCTTAATGTCTCTTCTGTTCAGATGTAAGAGACGTTTGACCTTTGGAGGCTGGAGAGATGGTTAGTTATTAAAAGCTTTTCTACTGTACTTTGGTTCTAGGACTGGGGCTCAGTTGCCAGCACCTATCATGGTGGCTCACAATTGGCTATGACTTCAGTTCCAAGGGATATGACACACTTTGGGGGTACATATATACATACATGGAGGCAAAACACCAACACACATAAATTAAGAATAAATAAATCTTTATAAAAAGGAGATGCTCCACCATTATCAGAGATTTTGAAGCTTGATAGCCTTCCTGCTCTGTGCTGTGGATGCTGGCCGTGTTCTAGAGTGCTTCAGAGGGCTAGGAACCAAAGTCTGTGTAAATATAGGGTGTTCCTTTACTTTAGAAATTGAGCTATTGGTTTAACATGTAATTTGTAGCATCATGAAACTGGTGGTGGATTTCATCATTTATAGAAGCGGTTCCCAGGCAAGGGCATTATTGAGAGGTAAGTAGATCAGGAGGCACCACCTTACCCTTCTTCTCCCCTCTCCCCTCCCCTCCCCTCCCCTCCCCTCCCCT